>NC_134483.1:482253669-482361169 GCF_040206685.1 Ascaphus truei
TGTCAAACATACTCCCATACACACATACACATTCTCCCATATATAAACACCCACACACCCATATACACACACACACACACACACACACACACACACACACACACACACACACACACACACACACACACATCCACACACACACACACTCCCACATATATACACACACACTCCCACATATATACACACACTCCCACATATATATACACACACTCCCACATATATATACATACACTCCCACATATATATATACACACACTCCCACATATATATATATACACACACTCCCACATATATACACACACTTCCACATATATACACACACTCCCACATATATACACACACTTCCACATATATACACACACTCCCACATATATACACACACTCCCACACAAATACACACACTCCCACACATATACACACACTCCCCCACTCCCATCACCCGCCGCGCTCTCTGATACGGGACCGGGGGAAGCGGGGGGGGGGGGGATGCGCCAGGGAGGGGAGGGAGGTGGGGGAAGGCACAGATAATACTTACTGTGTCCTCCATCCTCCATGGGGAAAAGAATGGCTGCTCGTTGGGGGCTGGCTCATATAGAGCCTGGCCACGCGCCCACAAAGCCTGGAGCGCGCCAATCAGCAGTCAGGTAGGGGGAGTTTTTTTTTTTTTCCAGCCAGCGCGAGCAGGGAAATTTAGCGCGAGCAGGGAAAATTTTAAAAACACGTGTGCTGCTTGGGCCAATAGTTACTCGCCCGGGGGTAAAATCCACCCGCCCCGGGCGTGTAAATGTATAGGATTGTCGAACACTGTATATGTATATATATATATATATATATCTATATATATATATATATAAATATATATATATATATATCTATCTATATATATATATATATATAGATATATATATATATATATCTATATATATATATATATATATGTATATATATATATATATATATATATATATATATATATATATATATATATATATATATATATATATATATATATGACAGAACAAAAAAATATTTAAAGGAGCGCCTGGTATAACAACCTGCCTAACTGTGAGTAGGTCTAACTTGCTGTGTTTGAACAACCTATGGGGTGGCCAAGGGAGGTTAAGTATAAAATAGAACCTACAGTATGTCACTTTAAGATAAGACATGTAAAACAAGAATGTAACTTTAATAAAATATATAGAAAAAATATTAAAAAAAATATATATAATCAATGGAAAAGTCCATAAAAACCTTAAAAAACCTTAAAAAACACAAAGTCCCGTTCCAGATAAATGCATCCAGGTATAAGGCAGCCCGTTTGGATGGATATATATATTTAACACACATTCCCAGATAGCTCAAACTCCTACATCCACCACATCATGAATATATATTTATGCCAAAATGAGTGCTACTGAGCGTGGCAAATGTATACGTACAACAGAAGACACGGGTGCCCAATGCTACATCAAATTGACAAAACATATATGGTAATGAGTATAAAGTATAAATACTTGAGTAATAACTTGGTTATTTAGTTAAACCCTTTGGCCAAAGCGTCGTAAGCCTGCATACCAATGTCAAAGTAAACCAAAATGCAGGTCCTAACACTAAAACTGTGAACCCTTCCTGTTACCTCTGTATGAGGGGAAGGAACTGCTGTGAGTCCTGTCCATTTCAGCAAGTTGCTAGAATCTCCCAAGTTAAAAAGGTGGGGAGGGGCGAGCTCTGGGGTAGGTGCCACCTAACCTCCAGAGACTGTTACCAGTCAGAAATTAATTAACACACATTCCCAGATAGCTCAAACTCCTACATCCACCACATCATGAATATATATTTATGCCAAAATAAGTGCTACTGCGCGTGGCAAATGTATACGTACAACAGAAGACATGGGTGCCCAATGCTACATCAAATTGACAAAACATATATGGTAATGAGTATAAATACTTGAATAATAATAGTAATAACTTGGCTATTTAGTTAAACCCTTTGGCCAAAGCATCGTAAGCCTGCATACCAATGTCAAGGTAAACAAAAAATGCAGGTCCTAACACTAAAACTGTGAACCCTTCCTGTTACCTCTGTATGTGTGTGTCTATATATATGTGTCTATGTATATATATTATGTGTGTGTGTGTGTGTGTGTGTGTGTGTGTGTGTGTGTGTGTGTGTGTGTGTGTGTGTGTGTGTGTGTGTGTGTGTGTGTGTGTGTGTGTGTGTGTGTGTGTGTGTGTGTGTGTGTGTGTGTGTGTCTATGTATATATATATATATATATATATATATATATATATATATATATAGAGAGAGAGAGAGAGAGAGAGAGAGAGAGAGAGAGAGAGATACATGTGTGTCAAATATATATATGTATATGAACATTAATGCTGAAAAAAACATATACATGTTCAATGTATCATTTTGCATGCATTTCACAAACTGTGTAAATACATGATGTTAAAAATATTATCAACTCACTTTTGTTATAGATAATGCTATATGTCCAACATATGGGAAACATATACATAATGAAATCAAATATATAAATGTCACATACATAATTACAATTATGATTAAAGTGGTACATATATTGATATAGCAAGTATGAGTATAAATTTGCCTAATGTTATGAATAACTAAATTTAACATCATATAGAGCCTGGCCGCGCGCCCACAAAGCCTGAGAGCGCGCGCCAATCAGCTGTCAGGTAGGGGAGGTTTTTTTTTTCCAGCCAGCGCGAGCAGGGAAATTTCAGCGCGAGCGGTGGGAAATTTACAAAAACACACACGTGTGCTGCTTGGGCCAATATTTAATCACCAGGGGGTAAAATCCACCCGCCCCAGGCGTGTAAATGTATAGGATTGTCGAACACTGTATATATATATATATTAGAGAAAAAGAGAAAAGAAGCGCCCGATCCTTGTGTAAAATCAGGTAAACAAAGTTTTAATATCTCATGGACAAGACAAATGCACACTTATAATTTGTCTGATAAAATAAAGCATGTTATGGGACCTGCCCATGCACCAACTGAGGACTCCTCGGTCTCTTCTTTGTGTGTGAGTGTCAGTATTGGCTCCAAAAAGGATGTTGCTGTCAGCTGCTGTCTCCAGGGGAGTAATCCTTAGTGTTTGTGAGCACTCAATCTCCACATGCAGCCGCCATTTAGCCTTTCTTCTCACACTTGAAACCGGAAAAAAATCTTCAGGCAAGTCCTTGCCTCCTCACGCTGGTGCTGGGAGCTGCCCTGTCACCGTAGGCTCACTGCCAGATATCCCTACGCGTTTCTTCCGACTCTGCGGATTTCATCAGGGGCCCGGTTTATCTGATTTTACACAAGGATCGGGCGCTTCTTTTCGCTTTTTCTCTAATAGGTACTGTGGGAGTTCGGTGAGCCCAAGAAGAAGCAGCCTGGACCTTTTGCAAATCAACTTATCATGGACACATGTGGACTTAAGTATTTTTAATATTCACTGCATTTATGGGTTCATAATCGTGTATTGAATTTTTCATTGCTTATCACATGAACCCATTTTTTTATATTTGCATTTTTTAGTTAAGTCCCAGTGACACTCAGTGTCATTTTTACCCACATTAATTGGCAATATCTTTTTTATTGCTTTTTTTTATTTTCATTTTTATATGTTATGCACACTTCTTTTTTGCTTTTGTGTTTTTATTTAATAGTCACTTTTAGTTTTTCCTGCCAGAATACATTTAGTTATTTTCACACCACTGTTTATTGGGCATATTTGCCTGGTGCAAATTCTTGCCACATCTATCAGGGCTGCAGCAATTTAGGTGTAGTGTGTGAAGGGCGCTGTCTATATTTTCTGTCATATATATATATATACATATACACTGGCGACACACTTTATTCGAGCTCGGCTAGTCCCACGAATTCGGGTATACCCGGGTGTATTGAGGTTTGTGACTGTTTTCTGCCCGAGTGCATTGAGGTATTTTCCAGGCAGGGATTGAAGCATTTTATTCCCGCTGGCTGCAATACTGCACATTATATATATATATACTGCATTACAATTCATGAATTTATGCCATCTGGTAGACACGCGAAGCATTGCAGCCTATTAAATCCTAATCATTATCATTTAACAGATCAGCCGCCCGTCAGCCAGGCATGAACCCAGGCTGGGAAGGCAAACACAACGGGGCTTGTCAGAGGTGAGGAGTGGCGCATTCCAGGTATCTGCCAGGTACATACTGGGTATTTGCTCGAATAAAGTGTGTCGGTGCAGTATATATATATATATATATATATATATATATAAATATATATATATATATGTATACATACAGTGATCGACAAATCACCAAAAAATCTACTCGCCACACAGAAAAATCTACTCGCCACCTAGTACCAAACGTGTGCTGCTTGGGCCAATAGGAGCGCCACGATGTTAAATCCACTCGCCCGGGGCGACCAAATGTATAGATTTGTCGAACACTATATATATATATATATATGCAAATATAACTGTATGCTCATCTGCATGTCTTAGGCAGGTCTGCAACCCCATCTTTCCCCATTATCACCCAGCATACAGCACTTCCACTGCAGCAAGGGATTCTGGGAAATGACATGCAAATGAGCCCAGAGTGTCACTTTTTGCCTCAATAACCATTTTTAACATGGTTCCCTATAGGCTTAAGCTTGCTGCATGGTCACAGCTTTGAGCACAGCCAGGGTTAAGGTGCATACCCAGAAAACCACCCACAGACAGCCGTTTCGACCTTGATGGGTCTCATCAGTGTGGGGTTGATTTTACTGGGAATGCAAGAGAGGCTATGGGATAGGCTAAACCATAATACTGAGTTAAGTTATGGTGAGTAAAAAAAGTGCCAAAAACCCTCCACAGGAAAGCAAATATGCAAATATAACTGTATGCTCATCTGCATGTCTTAGGCAGGTCTGCAACCCCACCTTTCCCCATTATCACCCAGCATACAGCACTTCCACTGCAGCAAGGGATTCTAGGAAATGACATGCAAATGAGCCCACAGTGTCACTTTTTGCCTCAATAACCATTTTTAACATGGTTCCCTAAAGGCTTAAGCTTACTGAATGGTCACAGCTTTGAGCACAGCCAGGGTTAAGGTGCATACCCAGAAAACCACCCACAGACAGCTGTTTCGACCTTTTTTTTTTTTAAATGTTTATTCACATTCACATATTTACAAACAGTAAATAATAAAACTTTTCAATCAATAATAACTTTACAAGCAAAATTAAAAATTATTCTTTCATAATTTTCCAATACAAAAATAATCTCAGTTACTTCACAAAAACCTTCAAAATACATTCTACTTCCAACAAAAAACCACCCCATACTTTACAAAAAAACCCTACATTATATAATTCTATTTACATTCCTTCCATTTCGTTTATATTTCTATTTTTTCCATACCCCACTAGACACATCAAAAAAACCATCATTATTCCATCAGTTATCATACATTCTTTCCATTTCAAAAACCAACCATTTACATTTCTATTTTTTTCCCTTCCTCCTCTCCTCTTCTTTCTTCCTCCTCCCCTCAAAAGCCAACTTATTTGCATATTTAATTATCCAATCATCATCTTCTCGGTCTTCTAAAATACCACCCTTACCGTATAACCATTCCCAAAAAACCTCCTCTTTTTCTCTCTCACTTCTAATCTCCTCTTCTTCCTTCTCACTTTCCCCTTCCTCCTCTATACTGTCCCCCTTTCCTTCATCCTTATCCTCCTCCCCTATACTGTCCCCCTTTCCTTCTTCCTTATCTTCCTTCTCACTTTCCCCTTCTTTTCCCTTTCCATCCTCACTGACATAACCTCTGAGCTGACCTTTCTCACTATTCTGCACCTGTACATTAGTCTTTTCCGGACTCTGTCTCGTCACTTGTCTAGCACGATTACCCACAATTGATGACATTGTACTTGTCCTTTTTGTGCACCAAATCTCACTCTTCTTTAAACACTTTCTCGCCAAATGTTACAGACTCATAGCAAAAGTCACATTTCTTTTGTACTCTGCATTTTGCAGCCACGTGACCCTCTTTACCACAGTTGTGACACACCATTCCCACCTCCCCACATCTCTCTTCCAAATGTCCATATTGTTGACAGTTCTTACATCTCTTGGGTTGGCCCCAATATTCCAAAAAGCCTTTTTTCCCACCCACCTTGAAAACAGCAGGGGGGTGCATCACTCCCCCTGCACATGCTGGGTCCGGTCTTAGACGTACGTGAAATTCCCGCTTGCCATTAAATATCCCATAGCAATTCAAAAGTTCTTCACCATCTCTTACAGTTGCACAATAATGTCTCAAAAACAAGGCTATCTCCTCCTTTTTCACAAAAGGATCATACATGTGCACAATTATGCTTCTTTCCTCCAACAAAAAACTTGGGATAACACTGATCCCTTTCATCCTCTGGTCACTCGCGTTTTTCTTGCATCTCTCATATGCACTCAAGCAGTCCTCCTCCTTGCGGAAGGTCACATCAAAGATTCCCTCTTCCTGGAAGTCCTGCAGACAGTAGACTTGTGCAATCTTCATCTCCACCAGGTCAATCAAGATCTCCTCCACGATATACTGGAGTCTCACCCGGGCTCTCTCCGCCTCAACCACCAGGAATCTGATGGTCTGCTTTCGGTTCTCCATCGCCGCCGTCTTTGTCCTCGTCATCCTGAGCTTCGGTGCGACGCCCTAATAGCAGCAGGGGGGTTAATCCTATTATGGCGATCCCCCCAGGCAAAGGCGTCGGCCCGTCACTCTCTCTCTCTCCTGCTCACGTGCTTGTCCGCTCCTGACCGCCTCCTGCGCTCAAGCTGTCATGCTCCGTCTGTCCGACCGTCAAGGATCTGGTGCGGCACCCCAAAAGCAGCGAGGGGGTTTAGTCCATCTTGACGATCCCCCAAGGCCAAGGCGCCGGCCCTTCACCATCTCTCTCTCTCTCTCCTTGTCCGCTCTTGATCACCTCCCGCTGCCTGAGATGGCGTACCCCCCTAATAGCAGCATGAGTCTTAAGTCCCTTCCGGAACGATGACTCAAGGCCAAGGGGGCACAGTCTCAGCTACACAGCTGTTTCAACCTTGATGGGTCTCATCAGTGTGGGGTTGATTTTACTGGGAATGCAAGAGAGGCTATGGGATAGGCTAAACCATAATACTGAGTTAAGTTATGGTGAGTAAAAAAAGTGACAAAAACCCTCCACAGGAAAGCAAATATGCAAATATAACTGTATGCTCATCTGCATGTCTTAGGCAGGTCTGCAACCCCACCTTTCCCCATTATCACCCAGCATATAGCACTTCCACTGCAGCAAGGGATTCTGGGAAATGACATGCAAATGACCCCACAGTGTCACTTCTTGCCTCAATAACCATTTTTAACATGGTTCCCTATAGGCTTAAGCTTGCTGCATGGTCACAGCTTTGAGCACAGCCAGGGTTAAGGTGCATTCCCAGAAAACCACCCACAGACAGCCGTTTCGACCTTGATGGGTCTCATCAGTGTGGGGTTGATTTTACTGGGAATGCAAGAGAGGCTATGGGATAGGCTAAACCATAATACTGAGTTAAGTTTATATATATATATATATATATATATATATATATATATATATATATATATATATATATATACACACACAGTTAGGTCCGGAAATAATTGGACACTGATAGAAGTTTTGTTATTTCGGCTGTGTACCAAAATAAATTCAAGTTACAGCTAAATAATGAATATGGCTTAAAGTGCAGTCTATCAGCTTTAATTTGAGGGTATTCACATCCAAATTGGATGAAGGGTTTAGGAATTACATCTCTTTAATATGTAGCCCCCTTTTTCAAGGGACCAAAAGTAATTGGGCAATTGACTCGAAAGCTGTTTCTTCGTTATTTCATCATCAATTAAGCAGGTAAAAGGTCTGGAGTTGATTCCAGGTGTGGCATTCGCATTTGGAAGCTATTGCTGTGAACCCACAACATGCGGTCAAATGTGCTCTCAATGCAAGTGAAACAGGGCATCCTTAGGCTGCAAAAAAAAAAAGAAAATCAATCAGAGAGATAGCAGGAACATTAGGAGTGGCCAAATCAACAGTTTGGTACATTCTGAGAAAAAAAGAACGCACTGGTGAGCTCTACAACACAAAAAGGCCTGGACGTCCACGGAAGACAACAGTGGTAGATGATCGTAGGAACCTTTCCATGGTAAAGAAAACCCCTTTCACAACATCCAGCCAAGTGAAGAACACTCTCCAGGAGGTAGGCATATCATTATCCAAGTCTACCATAAAGAGAAGACTTCACAAGAGCAAATACAGAGGGTTCACCACAAGGTGCAAACCATTAATAAGCCTCAAGAATAGAACGGCCAGATTAGACTTTGCCAAACAATATCTAAAAAAGCCAGCCCAGTTCTGGAACAGCATTCTTTTTACAGATGAAACTAAGATCAACCTGTACCAGAATGATGGGAAGAAAAAAGTATGGAGAAGGCTTGGAACGGTTCATGATCCAAAGCATACCACATCATCTGTAAAACATGGTGGAGGCAGTGTGATGGCATTGGTATGCATGGCTTCCAATGTCACTGGGTCACTAGTGTTTATTGATGATGTGACAGAAGACAGAAGCAGCCGGATGAATTCAGAAGTGTATAGGGATATATTGTCTGCTCAGATTCAGCCAAATTCAGTGAAGTTGATTGGACGGCGCTTCACTTTACAGATGGACAATGGCCCAAAATATACTGCGAAAGCAACCCAGGGTTTTTTTAAGGCAAAGAAGTGGAATATTCTGCAATGACCAAGTCAATCACCTGATCTCAACCGATCAAGCATGCATTTCAGTTGCTGAAGACAAAACTTAAGCCAGAAAGACCCACGAACAAACAACAACTGAAGACAGCTGCAGTAAAGGCCTGGCAAAGCATCACAAAGGAGGAAACCCAGCGTTTTGGGATGTCCATGCGTTCCAGACTTCAAGTTGTCATTGCCTGCAAAGGATTCTCGACAAAGTATTAAAAACGAACGATTGTGTTCATTTGTCCAATTACATTTGAGCCCCTGAAATAAGAGGACTGTGTATGAAAATGGTTGCAATTCCTAAACATTTCATAAAATATGTTTGTTCAACCCCTTGAATTAAAGCTGAAAGTCTGCACTTCTATTGCATCTTGGTGGTTTCATTTCAAATCCATTGTGGTGGCGTACAGAGCCAAAAATATGCAAATTGTGTCAGTGTCCAATTATTTCTGGACCTAACTGTATATATAGCAAATAGAAATATTACTGCATGCTCATTTGCATGTCTTAGACAGGTCTGCAACCCAGCATTTCACCATTATCACACAGCACTTCCACGGCAGCCAGGGATTCTGAGAAATTACATTCAATAGCATTGTGTGTGTATATATACCCTAGGGCTCTGTCCTGGGACCTCTTCTCTTTTCTCTGTACACACTCTCTCTAGGTGACCTAATAACATCTTTTGGGTTTAAATATCACCTCTATGCTGACGACACACAAATATACTGTTCAACACCTGACCTTACACCTGCTATACAGACCAAAGTTTCTGAATGTCTCTCTGCTATATCATCCTGGATGGCCTTCCGTCGCCTTAAACTCAACATGACTAAAACAGAGCTCCTCATACTTCCTCCCAAACCTGGCCCTACTACCTCCTTCCACATTACTGTTGGAACTACCATCATCCACCCAGTAGCCCAAGCACGCTGCCTAGGGGTCACACTCGACTCCTCTCTCACATTCGCCCCTCACATTCAAAACATTTCTAAAGCTTGTAGCTTTTTCCTCCGCAATATAACAAAGATACGCCCTTTCCTCTGTTGCTCGACTGCTAAAACTCTGACTCAGGCCCTCATTCTCTCCCGTCTTGATTACTGTAACCTCCTGCTGTCCGGCCTTCCTGCCTCTCACCTGTCTCCCCTACAATCTATCCTAAATGCTGCTGCCAGAATCACTCTACTCTTTCCTAGATCTGTCTCAGCATCTCCCCTCCTGAAATCCCTCTCCTGGCTTCCAATCAAATCCCGCATCTCACACTCCATTCTTCTCCTCACTTTTAAAGCTTTACACTCTTCTGCCCCTCCTTACATCTCAGCCCTAATTTCTCGCTATGCACCACCCCGACTCTTGCGTTCTGCTCAAGGATGTCTTCTTTCTACCCCCTTTTTATCTAAAGCCCTCTCCCACCTTAAACCTTTTTCACTGACTGCCCCACACCTCTGGAATGCCCTTCCCCTCAGTACCCGACTAGCACCCTCTCTATCCACCTTTAAGACCCACCTTAAGACACACTTGCTTAAAGAAGCATACGAATAGCACTGTGAACATACTGAACACATGATACATAAAGCTTGGCCCCCTGCAGACGCACTTACCAGTTCTGGTTGCAGACCTGTCTAAGACATGCAAATGAGCATACAGGAATATTTCCATTTGCTATATGCTTTGCTGTGGAGGTTTTTTGTCACTTTTTTTACCCACCATAACTTAACTAAGTATATATATACACATATACACATATACACATATACACATATACACATATACACATATACACATATACACATATACACATATACACATATACACATATACACATATACACATATACACATATACATGTAACGGTATTTCTGGCCCGGCCTGACCCACCCAATCTCACATTGGCCCCTGTGGTCTAACCGGACCCCATTACAGTGTGGATATGTCGTATGGTGCACCTGCTGGCTACAGGACTCCTGAGTCTCCCGCATGATGGTGTGTGGGGAGGACCCGTCAGACAGGCAGCTGAGGTAGTGTGCTGAGTCTCACCTAGTTCCAGTGCAGCGCCTCCACCTCACCAGGGCCCCTGCGTCCGCATGGGGATGATCCTGGCGAGGAACTCCTCCGTGGTGCTCCTCTCTGTACACTCATTCCAGATAGATACACGAGAGGGTTTCTGGCTGAACTCATCTTTATTGACACGGCAGGGCAACTGCCCTCCACAAGTAGTATCTTCAGCCGCTCATCTCGCCAGTGCTCCCTTTTGATAGGTATATCACCTAGATCAGGGATTCACTATTCCCGCAGGAATCACTGTCCTGTGCCAGGTCCCTAGACACAGCCTCCCATGGAGTTACTATAACATAACTGACAGAACTCTTTCAGCACTCAGGTAGAACTTTCCAGCAACTCCACAGCAACTAACTTTAGCAACACTAACTTTAGAACACAGTGCTGTGCCTTATGTAAGCTTCTGAGGCTGACACATCTCTGACATCACTAACCATGGAGTCAGAGCATGTGACCAGTCCCAGCCATACACAGAGCACCCCACCAGGGTGTGAGGGAAAACCTCCATGATTACTGCTGGCATGCCCACACTTACCAGGCCTTACTGCCAGCAGGAGAAATGACTGTAGGCATTTTACATGACCGCTACATTCTCCCCCTGGTGAATCCCATCGTCCTCGCTGGGACCTAATTTTGCATACCTCTTTCCAGGAAGCACTGCAACACAAAACATAATTAGGTTAACATCCATACAAATTTTCAGCATATTGTAAACATGACTTCAGTACATTCCGCCAAGCCCGCCCCGACCAGCAACCACGAACCCGCGTAATGTCTCAGTACCCCCTTAATAATAGTGATCTGGGTCAGGTTTCCTCACTTCCCGGTTACCCATATCCAGGACCGTAACATAATAATGCCTAGGTGATCCTCTCTCTGGCACATAGGTCACCCTATGTTTGTGAACATTTCTCCCTAGGCTCCACACTCGCATCAGGGTGTCTATTCTTTCTTCCGCCTTCTTACCTACAATGGCGCTCCCCCTATTGACTAAATACAGCTCTATAGTCTCTTGGAGCCACGTTTCCCTATTGTCCTCAATTTCATCCATCAGGGGCTCCGGAACATAGGGATACTCCAACCCATGGGATTTTTTATATCTGACTATTATAGCCCTCTCCGCCCTACTGACCCTGGTCAGATCAGCATTACCTGCCCTCCCAGGTAACACCCATGATAGGGGCTCATCAGAATCTACTGGATCTGACAGTGTGTCGGGACCCATGGGCGCTATGTCTCTACGCTCCAACTGGAACCACCTCTCCTGTAATTCCCTGTCCCTCTGCTCGGGTGTAAACTCTCCCTCTCTCCACCAGAAATCTACTACGTCCTCCCGCCGGATGAGGAACCGAGTACGGTCCATCCATGCGGAGTACCCCTCAAATAGTGGAGCCCACCACCGGGTCTCCTTAAAGGGATTAGGCCCTGGTTCCCGGTCGTCATCAAATGAAAATACCCCTGACGACCTTGTGGATCGCGGTTTGGACCACCTCGAGGACCCCGGAGCCTTTACTGCCGGTTGGGGTGCTGTATTCGCCACCCTCAATTCCCCTCCTCCCCGTGAATCACCTTCCGTAGCTCCACTGAGCTGCCTCTCCCCAGTCCGTTTTTCCTCCCCCCCCAAAGGTATGTCCACAAGTTCCAAGCTGGGCGGTGAACCCGGTGACCGTGTGATGGGGGTAGGGACATTAGCTAGGGCATGGGGTTGGGTATAGGGGCATGGGGCGGGACCCCACGGGGTTACGACCCGCTCCTGGCTGTCCGTAGACTGGTCCAAGGATGATGTCTCACCCTCCTCAGTCCTGACACCATCTCTCCATTTTCTGGGCAATACGAGCGGTCGGGGGCCTTCCCCCAATCGCCGAAGCGTCGCTGCTTCCCCTTCCTGGGTTCCGCCGTCGCCACCGGAAGTGACGTCCTCCCCGGAACCGGAAGCGTCGCCATCTCGCGTTGGACCCCCATGCGGGATCTCTTCTTCCACGACGACATCCGGTTGCTCCGCCGTCGCCACCGGAAGTGATGCCGTTCCTCCACGTGCGCGTTGGGCCTGGCGCGGCCCTTCCAGCGCTTCGCCGTCTGTTGTGACCAGGTAAGAGATAGGGCTTTTTGGCTTACCCGTCCGCAGGGGTGTAGGCGTCTCTCTCCCATCTCCGCCAGGTCCTGGGATGGCGGGACTCCGTCGGTCGGATCGCCGATCTGCGGGGGACGTCCGGTCACTCACCCCACGGGGCGTCGTTCTTCCCGTCGGTCTTTTCCGCTCCGTTTTTGCTACCGCCAGCTCACGAAGGTCCTCATCAGAGTAGTCCCCTCGCCCCGACCTAGGGGTCGTGGGGCGGGGTGAAAGTCTCTTTGCCCCTGTCGCGGGGTTTAATCCAGCCGCCTCAATGGCCAGTGACCCAGCCGACTTGACCGGCTCCAGTCCCCTGTCTCCGGGACTCGCGCGGTTGATCCATAGCGCGCCCGGGGACTCAGCAGAGCGCCGTGTCACATCCACCGGGGGGTCAGCAGGCTGTATTGGGACGAATGTGGGCATAGGCCACAGATACAAAGTCCCGCAATAAGGGCAACGTGCCATCGTATTCACAGTACCTCCGGGCAGCCCGCATTGTAGGCAGAGCCCGACCACCGTCTCAGTATTGGCCACCCTCACCACCAGCACCCCGCCGGGCACTGAGTAGGGCTGGGTGGAGACCATAGTGGCCACAGTGGAGGAGCAGGCCATTCTTTGTACAGGAGTCACTTCCTGTACAGGTCTCTCGTTCTCTGTGGTTCCTCGCAACTGACTGGTGGAAGTTGCTGGATCCGCCACTCCCTGCTTCGGCTCCTCCCTTCTCTGACAGAGTTGGAACCCGCCCCCAGGGGTTGCAATAATGGGCGGGTCCCACAGGGGAATATCATGCCCCTTAATTAAGGCCGCACCTCTCTCAGTCCTGGTGGGCGCGGTCTGCGTTTTCGCGCCAATTTCCTCCCCAGAGCTGGAGTCCTCTCCCGCGGCTAGTTCCCGCCTTCTCCTTGCAGCAGCTTTTTGCACAAGGTACCTTTGCTTGCAAATCACCTCCACGGCCGGAACTACTTTTTGTAGTGGCGCCGTCTGGATATCAGTCCCTGGGCCCAGTGGGTGCATTCCCACAGGCCATAGTTGAAAGTCACTCCCCCTGGTAGAAATCAGGGGAGGGTCCCATAAACTCAACGGTTGACTCAGCACAGGGGCTGAATTAGTCACTGTCCATCCCGGCGCAGCCATAGCTTTCGCGCCATGCCCCCCATCAGGGCGGGGCTCTGCTGTTCGCGCCATTCCCGGCCAGCTCTGTGCAAGTCCTGCAGCAGCCATTTTTTCTGCGCCTGGCCCATGCGGTTTCCCTAGCAAGCGGGAACCGCCATTTTGATTGGTTTTGGCGCCCAAAAAGTCCATTCGTTCGCTCTCCTCACGGGGTTCTCCCCCAATTATTGCAATGTCCTCACACTCTTCAAGGGTGGCCCCTCGCTGTCCCAGGCAGGATAAAAACGGGGCAGCCACGGCCTTTGCTCCGCTCCAGAGCAAACTCGTTAAGGACAATTCAGCGACAGTCTGCTCTTCAGTGGGTTGCACGCCACGGGTGCCCTCCCCATCAGCCTCTGTCCGCCATTTTACGTTCTCCGCGCCACGCGGATCCTCCACTCTCTCATAACAGTTGTCGTACATGAGGCTCCACTCTGCGGGGCAGCCACCACACCGGTACAATAAAGATTAGCTCAGATGCACCACCACATGTGTACCTTATCTAGGTGTGACCCAGTGTTGCACTACCTCAGGCTAGGCTCACTCTCTCAGTGTCTGCTGTGACTCCTTCCTCCCAGTCTGTGCTCCCTACGGTGAGTGTCTGGAATGGCTAGGTACTCTGGCTGGCTCTGCCATGCAGTACTTGGGGCGTCTACCTGTCTTGGTCAGCCTAGCGCAGACCCTCTCCAGGACTCCTGACCAAGTTAACAGGCTGTCCCTTCTGGCATCCTACCAACTAGCACTGCCTCAAGGTGACTCGGTCAGCTATAGCCCGCTCCAGACCCCTCACTCCCTTCAGGCCCCTAGGTTGTCCCTGCGAACTGACAATATCCCGTCAGCCCCCTGACTACCCCTAGGTCCGTCCCTACTCAGCACAAAGTGGCAGCAGACACTCTCCCTGTTTCCAAGTGACCTAGCTAAAAGCCTGTCCTGTTGACGGATCTGATCTCAGCAGCTCGCCTCCAAATGTAACGGTATTTCTGGCCCGGCCTGACCCACCCAATCTCACATTGGCCCCTGTGGTCTAACCGGACCCCATTACAGTGTGGATATGTCGTATGGTGCACCTGCTGGCTACAGGACTCCTGAGTCTCCCGCATGATGGTGTGTGGGGAGGACCCATCAGACAGGCAGCTGAGGTAGTGTGCTGAGTCTCACCTAGTTCCAGTGCAGCGCCTCCACCTCACCAGGGCCCCTGCGTCCGCATGGGGATGATCCTGGCGAGGAACTCCTCCGTGGTGCTCCTCTCTGTACACTCATTCCAGATAGATACACGAGAGGGTTTCTGGCTGAACTCATCTTTATTGACACGGCAGGGCAACTGCCCTCCACAAGTAGTATCTTCAGCCGCTCATCTCGCCAGTGCTCCCTTTTGATAGGTATATCACCTAGATCAGGGATTCACTATTCCCGCAGGAATCACTGTCCTGTGCCAGGTCCCTGGACACAGCCTCCCATGGAGTTACTATAACATAACTGACAGAACTCTTTCAGCACTCAGGTAGAACTTTCCAGCAACTCCACAGCAACTAACTTTAGCAACACTAACTTTAGAACACAGTGCTGTGCCTTATGTAAGCTTCTGAGGCTGACACATCTCTGACATCACTAACCATGGAGTCAGAGCATGTGACCAGTCCCAGCCATACACAGAGCACCCCACCAGGGTGTGAGGGAAAACCTCCATGATTACTGCTGGCATGCCCACACTTACCAGGCCTTACTGCCAGCAGGAGAAATGACTGTAGGCATTTTACATGACCGCTACATACACATATACACATATACACATATACACATATACACATATACACATATACACATATACACATATACACATATACACATATACACATACATACATACACACATACATACATACACATACATACATAAGGAAATAGGCCCACCCGAAAAAATCTGAAAATACGCTCCAGTATTCTGGTTTATAGCCAAGTGTGTGCACCAATCCCTGTATACATTTATATGTGTGTATCTATCTATCTATCTATCTATCTATCTATCTATCTATCTATCTATCTATCTATCTATATATATATATATATATATATATATATATATATATATATACACATACAACGAAACTCAAAAATAATCTATAGAAATAAACTTTTAAACATTGTGTAAAATAATTAAGCATTCAAAGTCAGTCATGTCCCGTCCCAGGAGATTTTAGAAGACCTAACCGATGAAATTGGAAGATTAAAACAGAATTTCTAACTAATTAGCAGTATGTCTACCGACAGTCCAAAGCCTGTCACATTCACATCTTCCCTAAAGCAAAAAGATGCATATGATTCCCTAAGGACACCCAGCAGTTTTGGTTAAACTCTTAAATCCATTTTACAACAGTCGTTTAGAGAGAACACGATTTTTGAGAGACACTGGATATTATAAAATGAATAATGATCGCAGGAAATCAATGGGAATTCTATAGCTGTAGTATATTTATCTGTACTAAGATTCGAGAACAAAATATTATCTTGCATTGAATGACAGCGGTAAATAAGGTGCAGAAAAACATTAAACATAATTTTTGCAGTACATTCGTCTTTTAAGGTTCAGGTTTTCTTAATGGTAAGAAAAAAATATACTCCAATGTCATCTTTATTATAGTAATTTACCCAGTACAAGATCAGAACTAATGTTAAAATTACATATATTGGACTTGTCCCTTTAAAAATGTCTGCCTTCATAATATTTTTCGTATCTATTTAAATATTGGGCCATGGTTTAGCAAATATGCAGTTCATATACTTTCTATTTATAAACTTTTAGAATCCAGCATTTCAATTTACAAAGAACAATTTGACTAAAACTGAAACATTAGGAATGTATTCTAGAATTCTCTGAATTTATTACACTATAACATGAATAGGCATGGCATAACTACAATTTTAGTCCAGGAATACTACTGTATGGCACATTTGTATACTGTATATGTTGAAGATGGGTGAAACTTGTAGTATTGCTTCTTTTCTGTGAAGAGCTTACATTTCATGTTAGCATAGCATAGCCTCCGGCTGCTATTACTTTCCTTGGGCTCTAACAGAATAAGTCCTGCTAGGGACAGGCACTGGAAGAGTTAAGTCCTCCTGAAGGCCTGGTGTGCTATTGCAGCTTGTGATACACTTACTGTATCCAGGGGCGGGCCTAGCAATAACTAGAGAGTGTCAATCCTGGGGAGGATACTGGTTGGGTCATATGCAAATATGTGATGAGAATTTGTATGCGTTTTTTAGATTTAAAGGGACTGTTGTATAATTTAATCCCTGTAAATAAAACCCCTGCAGTTAAACTTTATACAGTTTTTCCGGTCTTAAATTGGGACAAAAGAGACTGCAACGTGGTGTGGGCATCACAATATACAGTGGCGGCCGCCTTTAGTCTAAAGCGGCTTTCTCCGCGGGTATTTTTAAACCGTGTGCAGACGCGGGCTTTTTTTTTTTTCCGGCACCGCAGGCGCTTCCATTGTTCAGAGCCATTAGTGCTGAATGGAGAAACGGCCGGCGCGCGGCCGCGAGATGCGGCTGGCATGCGGCCAAGTTCGGCGGCTAAAAAAAAAAGCCCCGAACAATTGCGGTAAAGCTTTAGATTAAGCTTAGCCGCAACAGTATGTACAGTACGTATATATTACAATGGTTTTTTTTTTTTTTAACTCAAATTCCCATTTTCCTTATATTCCAAACCCAAAAAAAACCCTTTTGATATAAGTTGCATTCCCTGTGCTGACAACCTATGTCTAACATCTACCAATACATATTTTTCTGCATATTTTGTACAATTTTAAATAGGTCTTTAGAATCCTTCTGTGTTAGTAGGCCCAAGTAAACAGAATTGAATTACATAGAAGTATCCATGTAACTACAGTATGCTGGAAATATCAAGAACAGCCTGCTTTAAAATGCTTTACAATGAATATATGGGTATCTAAAATTTGACAACAAATTACAAGTGCACAATGTACATGAACAAATGATACTGTGTTAAATATAGAAAATCTTCAGCATTGCTCAAGACTTTGTATCATATTTATTGTATTTTAGGAAATAAAAATATCACTTGTGAGCACATTCACATGTCTCAGACAGGTCTGCAGCCCTGCATTTCACCGTTATCTCCTAGCATACATTGCTTCCACTACAGCCAGGAATTATTGGAAATGACATGCAAATGAGCAAACAATGTCACCTTTTCTTTCAAATTCATTTTAACATGGACCCCTATCAGCTTATGCCTGCTGCATTACACAGGTTTTAAGCACTGCCTGGGTGAAAAAATGTATAGCCAGTAAGCCCACTCACAGACAGCTGTTTCGACCTTTGGGTCTCATCAGTGTGAGGTTGGTTATATGGTCTTTGCAATTTGAAACTGGGATAGGTTTCAACTACACATTAAATAGGCTATGGTGGGGGGGGGGGGGGAGGGCGTTAATGACACAAACCCTACACAATGCATCATACAATAAGAATTTCCAGAGCTTTCCATTCAAAATCTGTTCTGTGGTGTAAAATCTGTCGACAGATTGCGGAATCCACCATGTTGATTGTCAGTGATAAAAAAAATCCAGAAGAGACATATCCCCCTTTTTGAGACTGATTTGCAGAAACTACATGGTCTAAATGAACCGACCGATCCAAGGTGGATCCAAATTCGTCCCTCTCTACTTTTGAGCACATTCACATGTACAGTATCAGACATGTCTGTAACCCTGCTTTTCACCATTATTTCTTAGCATACAATGCTTCCATTGCACTATGTTAGAGGGTTTTTCTATATTATGGTAATTAATTTCAACATAAACTGCAAACACCATGCAATTTATTGCACTGGTGATTTGTGGAATTGCACAGACATTCCTTATGATTACCTGGTTCTTGTAAAAAGCTCTAAATAATAAAAATAATAGTAATAACAGCAATAACTATTATAATAATTAAAATAATTGTATATAACATTATACACTTGGTTCAACTGCTTCAACGGCTGTGATAAAACACTGTATTAATGCTTCTCTTTAAGTAGGTTGTATTTAAGAAAGGTAACTTTTGTTTTAGTGTACAGTTAAAGGGTTATAGAGCATATGTAGGACATTATGAAATACATTTCCTTCCTCTGGGCCATGGCCTATACACTTTTTTGACAGATAATGCCATATAAATGCCAGATAAATTGAATAGAGCACACAAAGGATGCCCAGCAGCATAGTTGGAATAAATGGATTCAATCAGAACTCCTACTTTTAATGGAGTGCCCACAGCTTGACCTTTATGTTTGTTCACTTTTATTTTATCTTCATTCTGTCTTATTACACACTTACAAATGGTACACAGGAAAGTCATTAAATAAAGCTAAAATGTAATACTGGGCTTCCGATTGTAAAGATTGCAAAGTAAAAAAAGAAAAAGTAAAAAGCTACTGTTAATGCTCACCTTTATTTCTCACTTTCTTCCTTAGTGTTACTTTGTCAAATGAAAACTCGAGTCCAATAACTGAACTAAATATATGGTCCAATGCAGATATTTCCTTTACTTATGAGGAATCGCTCACTGCATCGCTGATTCCAGTGTAGCAGTTAAAATAAAAAATATTTGCATATTTTATTTTTGGCTAATTCTGAAACAAATCATACAGATGCAGCGGCCGTTATCCGACTATTTCTCGAATTGGTTTTCGAGATCTTCCCGAAATCCTTTCTACATTTGCTGCAACAGACTGATGGCCCTTCGGATTAACACAGCAGGGGTCCCTACTGTGTTAATCCTACCGGGGTATAGCTGTCTGTAAGAGACGCACAGTAATAGATAGACTGCATCAGTCACTCTTCTTGTGTGCCTCTAACACTAGACTAACTGCTACAGTATTGTAGCAAGGGGTCTCCGGAGCTGAACCGCATTGATTTCAGGTCTGGGGACTCCCTATTTCCCGAGGTGCAGGCTACGTTATGGGGTGCCTGTATCCCCGCCATGTTAAAATCCTGTGGGTCACATGACCGTGGGATTTTAACATTAAAGGAGATACCGGCACCCCATAATGGGGCCTGTATCTCGGGATGTAGGGGTCCCTGAGGCTCAAAACAACATTGTTCACTCAGAAACCACCTGCTCTCACACACAAGCATCATACTCCCCCCCCTAAAGAAAAAATCATTACCTTAACTCAGGGGTGCGCTAAGTTTTGGAGCTGCGCCCCCCTGTGCGACAGCCCCAGCACTCGCGCACCCCTTTCTGTGACCCCACAACATCACGTCACGTGATGCCTACATCACATGACTCCTGCTGTGTTAATCAGATGGGTTATTTATTCTGCAGCGGATCATCTCGGACCACCATGCACTATATTTTGCATTGTGCATGATTCAACCCGAGAAATGGTCGGATAACGGCTGCTGCATCTGTATTCTTTTGTCCAATCCTCAATATTTTGGGAGAAAGTATGTTGTATATATGGTTATTTATGGATTTTGTGTTGATTGCATTGGAATTCCTGAAGGTTCATGCCATAGTTTGTGGGATGCCCGGCCACTACTCAATTATAGTGTAAAAAAGGATAAAACTCAGTAGGTTCATTACCTTCAAATCAAGTGAAAAGAACTTCATCCCCTCTATCACTGTATGGGAAAAGAAGGATAGTCTTCTAACTGGTGGAAATATAGCAAGCAACAATAGATGGTGGAAATATGCATTTAAATTGCTCAGTTGTGGTTAAACTAAAAAACTAAGGAGTTATCAGTCTCCATTAACATAGAGATATCAGTCTCCATTAAAACAAAGTTAATAACGCACCCGGGGAAAAATCCTGGGTTGCATTACTGCAAATGGTCGACCAAATTTTTTTTCTGTAATATAATATTTTAACACTATTCATGATGTTGTAATTAATGCATCATAATAATAGGGAGGGTAATGTCATATTTCTACCATAGGGATATGTAATATAAATGAATACATAATCCTATGGTAAAAATTACATTAACCCCATTAATGCCTGTGTCATCAAAGGGGTTAATAATATTAGAGCACCTATCTACCTGCCTTGGCTACCTAAGTGGCTAGTAAAGCATTATCATGCAATGCTTTACTAAATGCTAAGGCAAACAAGGGGTTAACATCTTGTCCCACACTCCCAGGAGCCACTACCTCAAACAACCACCTCCCTACACCCCAAACAAATATGATTTTTTTTATTAGGGCCCCCACGGGGTGGTGGTAGGGTTTATCCCTTGTTTACCTTACCGGTTAGTAAGGCATTGCAAGGAGATGGCAATGCCTTTCTAGCCAGTTACGTAGTCAAGGGGGGAAAGTAGTGCAATGTTATTTGTGTATTCATCTCTTTACAGTATCCAAAAGATTTTAGCACACAGATTGTAGATGTAAAAATGCAGAAGTTTATTTCATGTAGCAGATTTTAAAAAAATTACATTTTGGGGACACAGCCCTTCCGCAGACCTGCCACCCATGTAATACTTATACCCAAAACACTCCCTTATATACCCACCTCACCACCTAAAATCTATCACCATGATCAAAGAGCTGTATCTGCGGCATCTTCACGAGGCCTCCGAGGCATCCGCCATTGCTGTGACCTCAATTCACCCGTGCCACCATCTTTATTAAGAAATTGTTTACCTTAGTGGTTAGAAAGGCAATACATGGCAATGACAATGCATTCCTTGCCACTAAGGTACCCAAGGTGGGTAGGTAGTGTAATTGTAATGGTTTATTAACCTATTTATAGCCCTTAGTGATCAGTTAGTCATGGAATCCTATGACTAGCTGACCACTTGGGTTAGTAAGGGGTTATTAAATTTGTGGTTTATTAAATGTTAAATGTGTTGTACTTAATATTTTTTCACCTATTTCATATTGGTTTAGTTTTTGATGCAGACCTATGTAATGGCAATTATATACAGTACATACAGTAGGCAAGATAGGGCTAATGTCATCCTGGATTAGCTGATGTAAAAATGAGACAAAATTGGGACTTTATGACTGCCATCAAAATGACTACATTAGCTGTATTTAACAAAAAACAAAAATACCCAATCCTACATCCAATGTGACAAAATACATAGTTAAATACTTCAATGTTAGTACACTCATGCCTCTCACCTGTCTCCCCTACAATCCCTCCTAAACTCTGCTGCCAGAATCACTCTACTATTTCTAAATCTGTCTCAGCATCGCCCCTATTGAAATCCCTCTCTTTGCTTCCAATCAAATCTCACATCTCACACTCAATTCTCCTCTTCACTTTTAAAGCTTTCCACTCTTCTGCCCCTCCTTACATCTCAGCCCTAATTTCTTGCTATGCACCATCCCGACTCGTGCGTTCTGCTCAAGGATGTCACCTCTCTACCCTCTTTGTATCTAAATCCTTCTCCTGCCTTAAACCTTTCTCATTGACTGCCCCACACCTCTGGAATGTCCTTCCCCTCATTACCCGACTAGCACCCTCTCTATCCACCTTTAAGACACACCTTAAGACACACTTGGTTAAAGAAGCATATGAGCAGCACCGTGGCTAATACTATAAACATGATACATAAAGCTTGGCCCCCTGCAAATGCACTTACCAGAATGCCCTCCTACTGTCTTTCTACGTTCTTCCTACTTACCCATTAGATTGTAAGCTCTTCGGAGCAGGGACTTCTCTTCCAAAATGTTACTTTTATGTCTAAAGCACTTACTCCCATGATCTGTCATTTGAAATATTTGTTATTTATATGATTGTCACGTGTATTAATACTGTGAAGCGCTATGTACATTAATGGTGCTATATAAATAAAGACATACATACATACAATTAAGACAAACAGTAAGGGTCATTTAGTTAAACCCTTTGGCTAAACCGTTATAAGCCTGCAGCCACGTCACGGCATGACCAGAAAGTAGGTCCTAACACTACCTTTGAATATTCTCATTTACCTCTGCTGGAGGGTGAAGGACCTCAATAGGTCTGTCCCGCTCAGGAACATGAAAAAACCTGCTACTTAAAAAGTGTGGTGGGGTATTTAGTCATTTTGGTGCCATTCCCTTCATTTTTATTGGGAGCACACATTTTTTTTAGTGGTACCACGTTGATGACTTGCACCATAAAAATATCACCTATTCTTGTTTTTAATCCCACCTTTTTGTCTTAACAGAGTATGATGACTCCAGGGCTAAGGGACTGAATCAATATGTGTGAAAATGGTTGGCTGCTTTGGAATATATTGAATCAGGTGTAAGACCAGTTTTAGTGTGGTAGGGAATAATTTAATGGCTTCTGACTCCTGTGCTTGGTTAGATTGATAGCCTGTACTTGTGTGGCAGCTCCACCTAGAGCCTATATAAACACAGGTCTGTCTGAGTCAGTTCACAATTAGAAATGCCTTTCTACTAACTACAGTAATTGTATTATGAAATAAAGCAGATATATTTCAACTCTAATTGAATTAAACTGATTTTAGTGTGTGCTACTGTATAATTCCTTTATAGACTGTAATATTGGAAAATGAATCTCAATTTTTTTTCAATACTGTACAGCAAGTGCGAACTATTGTTTGAGTATATTTCAAATTGCTACAGTAATTTTAATTGGCTATACAGTAGAACTAAGAACATTGTTCATGAAACCTATAAACAAATTTTTAATCCACTAAAACACACATTAAACTAAATAAGCATTCGCTTCTACTGTACCTTCCACACTCTATTTAAAATGTTGGTATTTTACTATGTACATGTAGCCAGGTCCCCTCTGGCTCCCCAGACATTCGGTTCTCTCTCTCTTACCTGCGACAGCGTGAGGGCAGTTGCAGGGGTGATCACGTCCCCGGGGGCTCTCGGCGACATCAGCTACAGGGCGCCGCCATCTTGTGTGCGTTCGTGTATGCGCGGAAGCTCGCGCACGCACAGTATAGCCCCAGAAGCAACACGACGGCCATTACAGGGAGTGGGAAGAGGTGCTCCATAGTCAGGGACATCCCCCAGTTCGCACATGCGCAGTTAGCAGCGGCGGCGGCCATTACAGTTTGCGCATGCGGCCCCAATGAAAAAAAGGTCCTGAGTGGACTACAACTCCCAGCAGCCTCTGGGGACTGCCCTTTCACCCCTATCACCTGCTGCATTGAAGCCAATAGGGTTTACAGATTCTCCTGCAGCAAAGAAGATACATTGTTGAGTGCAGACAGGGAGTGTCAGTTTGGTGCTGGGATAAGGTAAGGGCAGGTAGTTTGTGTAGGGAGCAGTGCTCCTACACACTAGGCCAAGTTGCCCCCTAGGCCCAGCTAGGCCCAGCTAGGCCCAGCTAGGCCCAACTCACCTCCAGTTGTGGTAACTTTAGGGACGCCCCTGCAGTTAGGGAATTGCCCGTGTAGCAGTTAAATTAGTCTTTCAGGGATACAGCTGCAGTGCTGCGTGGCCTGGCAAGAGTGATCAGTGAGACCAGACCTATCTCACTACAGATAAGGGACTGGTGGGATCATCCTGTTTGACAGAGGACGCCAGCTGTGGAGACTTCAGCGCTGGACACAGGCGGGTCCTCTTCGGTTGTTTTGCTGTACCCGGGTGCCGGAGCCTGGGCAGGTACAGTCAGTCATCAAGTGCACCAACTTTACCAACAGTCACTCACTTGGGGTATTGTGGGACATTTGGGACTATTGATATAACGTGTGAGGTACAAAGCCCTGCGTGGTGACCGGGTAGTTGTGCCTATTAGTGTTATAGAGGGACACTGTCAATGTCATATTGTTGAAGTATGTTGTGTTGTTTTATTTGCCATATAGTATACCCTTTTAGCCATAACCTTTGGTGTGGGCTGGTTACTTTATGGATGTTCCTATGTGAGGGCCACTCTACACTCCTAGAATCTCACATAGGTGGAGGCGCTGACAAGAAACGTTCCAGAGAAGCACCCCAGGTTCCCATCAGCGGAGGCTCAAGCTTCCTGTGAACCTGCAGGTATACGCACCACACCTGGTAACATATAGCTTCCCCCTCACGTGCACTCTATCTGTGATTGGGGTGGGGGGAATACCCGTTACATACACATTTAAGTTATGGGGAGTAAAGAAATAGACAAAAGCCCTCCATTATACAGCATATAGCAATGATAAAAAAAAATTCCTTATGAGCACATTGACATCTGAGACCGGGCCACAAACCTTCCCTTCACCACATAATCAGACAGCATAATGTGCAGTAAAGGATTCGAGGTAATGACATGCAAATGAGTACTCAGTGTGTCATGTTTTGCTTCTTATCTACTTTAACATGGATCCCTAGGTTTTTAATTAAATGCAGACAATAATCATGCAATAATTATTTGTATAAGAAAAATGTGAAAGCTGTTTTTAAACTGCTATCATTTAAACCTTTTAAATATTTACATTATAATGTTTTCTTGGTGACCATACTTGGCTTCGAGTTCCAAACACACAATTTACATAATCCCTGATACTCAATTCCCACTTTCAATTATAACTGATCTATTTGAATCTTGTCATCTCTCAAACATCCTTGAAAATAAATATAACAGTGTTTCCCCACCCTCTGGGAGATCTGCCTGTTACAGAGTGTGTAGTGCTGGGTACCTGCTGTTCACAGGATGATGAGCTTTCCCCCGGTGGTATGGGGAAGACAGTACAGGCTTTTGGGGTGATGTTTCGTTCGTCTCTCTGTGGTTCAGCGCCTCCATCTCTCACTGGCTCCAGGGATACTGGAGACAATCCCCTGCAGGAGAACCCTATGATACTCCCACTGATAAATTGTAGTCTCAGGCAGGAGTATTTTTTATAAAACAAGACCAGCTTTATTCTGCAACTCACAGGATACAGAATACAGAATACAGTCCTTAACTGACCCTGGGGCTTGAGGCCTCCAGCACCGGTCCTTTTCTCTTCCCTCACCCCTGATGGGATGAGGGTTATCATTCCCACTCCCCTAAGAGAGGGGATTGAAGGTAGCCAGAGCCCTTCGCACACTCTTCCGTGGGTCAGTCTCTCTCAGGGAAGAGACAACTGACTACATTTACATGTGCAGCCCCTAAAGCACCTTGGGGGAGGGTCCAAGGTCTGAGCCCAGGATTGAGCTCCCCCTGTCACTCAAAGGAGCTGCTCACTGCAGGGGAAAACCCAGATTGGGCCTAACACTGCCTGCACTGATAGCAGGACTTACATGCTAGGCAGGGCAGATTAGTAGGGAAAACCAGGCATGGCTACATAAAAAACACTAATGGATCAAATACTGTTTTTATACATTATAAAAATATGCAGAACCTATTCCAAAATAAACTAGAGTGGTCAAATAAATAGTCTACTCTGATTAGTATGTAGCACCCTGCTATATTCCTATGTCCTATCATTGCAAGTCCTGGTAATAACAGACAGTGCTAGAGTTAAACCCCTAGTATGTGGCCCTGCACGTGGGATAGTTACCCGTAGAGTTATTTTGTTTCAGTTTTCAGGCACATGCCTGAAAACAATTGGAGTCACATGCCTGGGTGAGGACTTGCTACAGTAAAGTCTGCCCAGTTACTGGGGCAGGGAAGCTAGCCCCTCCCCAGGTATAAATGTGTGATCCCATGCAAATACAGTAAGTGAAGAATGTATGCTAGCAGTCCCTTGGATGGGAGCTGGTATTGCCCTGAATCTTAGGGAGCCTGGGGCGAGGCTGACTCTTCTTGAGTCCTGTCCTACCTAGGGGGTGGATGAGACCCCTGGGAGAGGACACTACAGAAGAAGCTATCCCATTCCTGCTGAGGCCTCTCTGTCCAGGGATGGGTGAGGAATAATTACCACAGGTATCAGTTCCTGCTGAAGCCTATCTGCCAACGGAAGGGTGAGGATCAATTACATTAGTATTCAGTTCCTGCTAAACCTTGCATATGCCCTGGTAAGGGTGGATATAGCACTACAGAAGAAGCTATCCCATTCCTGCTGAGGCCTCTCTGCCCAGGGATGGGTGAGGAATAATTACCGCAGGTATCAGTTCCTGCTGAAGCGTATCTGCCAAGGGAAGGGTGAGGATCAATTACATTAGTATTCAGTTCCTGCTAAACCTTGCATCTGCCCTGGTAAGGGTGGATATCATATTGACAGAAGGGAGATATATGTGATGTACTACCTGCTGATGATATCATGAACCAATAAACCTGTTCAGTTATACCATTCCTGGCACTCCTGAAGTGAACTCATTACTACAAGTTCCTGTGGGGGTGAATCCCTGCCTCTGACTGGGCCCTTACAGGTGGAGGCGCTGCACCATTATACTCCAAGCTCCCTATAGGTGGAAGTTCAGTCCCAGATTTACCAACAGGTGAGCACCAATAACACCTGCTAACCATATGTATCCTGCCATAGGGGTGTTACAAGTATATATTAAAAAATTGACATTCTGCAAAGTTATACAATGTTATGAGAAATATACTGGACTCTATCTAATGATGGAACAACATCTGCCTTTAAAAAATAAAGACAGTGTATAGCTACAGTATGTAGCGTTCCTATTCCAACAGAACTTTTCATGTAACAATTAAGAGAGTTCACACAAAATATGCACAGTGTGCTGCTCACATGCTTAATAAAGAAATTGTGCATTCTTCTTTGAGATTCAATTTTGACATTGCTTACCTGATTCTCTCTATAGGATTACAAAAACAACACTATTTCCTATATGATTTATAAATTCTTCAGTGTAATTAATGTAAGGAAGCTCTGAATACTCTTCAATAAATTGAGGAATTAACAAGTTCAATCAGTCCCTTGGATGCCTCGTCACCTGGCATTGATACCATCTCAGTCATTGCCTTCTCCTCTCCAATTGGATGATGATTTATCACAGTTGGATAACTCTGAATCTCAAATGTTAAGTATACAGAATACAACAAATTCAAATAATTTGAGATCTGAGGTTGTGAACATACAACATTCCCCATTTACTCCCAAATCTATTTACTTTCCCTATCATTCGAAAGGGGGGGTTGTAGATACCTACTATACGATGGTCCTCAGGGACTTTGAATCCATGTGTCAGAATAGTACCACAATTCATCAAATAAATTTACAAAAAAATGAGTTGTCAGATTTCAAAGAATTGGGTGGAATGGGACAATTCAATTCCCATTACCAATAATGATTTAGGGTCTTTGTTATGTTTTTCCATGTAGTGACTAGATAGACTTTGGGCCTCATGCAGTGAAGTCCGATATAAATACCAGTGAGAGCAATATTTCCAAACATGGCAAGTTCCCAGCGCCGAGGTGGCCTGCCCTCTGAAAGTCTTGCCGGAAATAAAAATATTTTAACATTGAAATGTCATTACTTGTGTATTGTAACATGGGGGTCTCCAGAGCAGAACCGCATTTTAAGTCCGGGGACCCCCCGATTCCCAAGATACAGTCCCCATTATGGGGTGCCGGTATCTTCTATTCATTGAAATGTCCCGATCACGTGCCGCAAGACATTTACATGCATAGGAGATACCGGCACCTCATAACGGGGCCTGTATCTCTAAAAGTGTGGGTCCCCAGACTTTAATCCAATGTGGTTCAGTTCCGGAGACCCCCTGCTACAATACACAAGTAATAACATTTAAACTTAAAAATATTTTGTAAGCACCAATACACAACCCACCCACTGTCCCCGTGGGTCCCTGTATGCCCCAACATGGGCCATGGGTGGTCACTGCAGGTGTCTGGGGGCCCTCAGTGGTCCATGTGGGTCCCCTGGTTCTTCCCCGCAGGTGTCCCCCGTGAGTCCTCAGGTGGTACCCGTGGGCATCTGGGGGTCCTCGAGTGGTACCCGTGGGTGTCGAGGGGTCATCGGGTGGTCCCTGTGGGTCCCCGCAGGCCTGAGGTACAATTCCTGTATTTAAAAAAATTAAAACATGGCCTACATTTCAATAAATACACACCGCCCCACACACCACAACACATACAGACAGTAATGGGCAAAATAACTATTATCCAGATATGGATAATAGATTATTTGCCCATTATTTATCACAACATTAGCCAGGCAGCATAAATAAAGTAAATAAAACCGTTCTACTTACCTCTGGCAATGCGAAGGTCACCCTCGGCAGCTTATTGCATGGTCATGTCCTCTGATGTTAGCAAGAATACATACAGCTGCGCCAGCCTTTTTTTTTTAAAGCAGTGTATGCCGGGTCGCTCTGAAAACTGCGGCCAGCTATGCTCTGTATTCGAACCGTTTAGAAATGTAACCTTTTTTTGATCGGTGCGCTATCGTACGCTGAAATTTGCATTTTAGTGTTGTCTGCAATACCATCAAGAAACTCAAGTGATCGATCGCGAGCTGTTGTCTTAAAAGTCTAATAGCAATTCAACCTCCAGCCATACATTTCTATATACTGTTCATACTGCATACAGTAGTATGAGGCTCCTTAGCCATACACATAAAAAATATGAGGGCACATACTGTACTGTATACAGGATACTAAAGGGAAAAGAAGTACAGTATTCCAAAAATATAACGTTGCGTCTTCTTCCGAATATAAAATATTTATATTTATATAGCGGATTATCCCGCTCATGCGGATACTGTATGCGTGTCAACACATTTGTACATTTATTATTTATTAATCAATACTTTTGTTAGGCTTGCTCTTCTTTTCATACTGGTTTTATTTTATGCGTATGTGTGTATGTCTCATTGGAACCTTGTTGAAACGCATAGGCGTGTAATCACATTTCTGCACATTAAACAATATGGTCATCTGTTGAAAATATTTATTTGAACTAATAATCCATCATACAGCGCTCTCCCCTTGCCCCCGCACACACACAAGGCTAAAGTATTTCTACTTCTTATCTACACCTCTCCCACACCATTCATTTGTAATGTGTGGATTTCTGGCTTTAATCTTCCCGAGCGTGTTCTCACATTTCTGCGCATGCGTGTATGTCTCATTGGAACCTTGTTGATTATTTAGGCGCATGCGTGAATGACTTCTCATTCAATTTGAATTTCAAGTCTGAAGTATTTTTTTATTATTGGTTCTCGACATGTGCCTGCATAACAATTATTGATATTCTCAGAATCAATCACTACTGTAGCTTTTTAATTCTATACTAGTCATGTCATGTGCATTCTTTATGAAGTGGGTGGCATACTGTGATTTTTATTTGGGGGTGTGGGGATCAAAACATTATGATGACCTATTGAAAATATTTATTTGAACTAATAATCCATCATACAGTGCTCTCCCCCCAACCCCCATACAAGGCTAAAGTGTTTCTACTTCTTATCGACATCTCTCCCAAACTATTCATTTGTAATGGGTGGCTTTCTGACTTTAATCTTTCTGAGCGTGTTCTCACATTTCTGCGCATGCGTGTATGTTTCATTGGAACCTTGTTGATTATTTAGGTGCATGCGTGTATGACTTCTCATTCAATTTGAATTTCAAGTCTGAAATTTTTTATTTTTTTTGGTTCTCGACATGTGCCTGCATAACAATTATTGATATTCTCAGAATCAATCACTACTGTAGCTTTTTAATTCTACACTAAACATGTACTGTGCATACTTTATGAGGTGGGTAGCATACTGTGATTTTTATTTGGGGGTGTGGGCATCAAAACATTATGATAACCTGTTGAAAATATTTCTTTGAACTAATAATCCATCATACAGCGCTCTCCCCACCCCCCGCATACACACAAGGCTAAAGTGTTTCTATTACTTATCAACACCTCTCCTAAACCATTCATTTGTAATGGGTGGCTTTCTGGCTTAAATCTTCCTTAGCGTGTTCTCATATTTCTGCGCATGCGTGTATGTCTCAATGGAACCTTGTTGAAACACATATTTCTACTTCTTATCGACACCTCTCCCAAACCATTCATTTGTATTTATGTGTATTGGTGAGAATGACTCCTCTATCCACCCCCCAACCCCGAAGTAATTCATTAAAATCTTTGAGGCTTTGTTTACGGTAACGCATGTGCACGTGTGATAATCCCTTCTCAAATGACTCATCAAAGCACATACTGTACTGGTACCAAAAGCATTTCAAGTTTAAGGGCCTTACAACGTGAATAGAAATGTTTATCCACACATTCCCAAAATTAATATGTTAATCTGAAAAGCCCTTCTTGGCAACTAGTGTAGTACTTGTATGATGAGGATGCCATGACAACCCCGTTAAGACCACGACAGGAGATGTCAACCCCGATAAGGTAACTTCGACAGGGGGAAAGCATCCTCCCAGACCACCTACCCTTGCCCGCTGACAGAAGCACACCCGCTCCCAGAAGCACACCCGCTCCCATAAGCATTGAAACTCAATAAATGGCATTTTGAGGCACACAAGGGCTCGAACATTGAAGGACAGAGTGGTGGGGATCGACTTCGCAGTTTGATTGTTCGTCTGTTCAAAAGTGATCAAAAAATGTTTTTACTCCCAAAAAAAAAAAAAAAAAAATTTTTTAAATTGTTTAATTGTGTCACCTTTTATGAGAAAATGCAGTGTTTCAAAAACATACAGTCAGTAATGGTTGGTTAAAATCAGTCAGTCCCTCAAGAAGGCTACAAGAATTAGAGGAGGAGGGGAGTTAATAAGCGGGTTCATCACCGTTGTCTTGTTAGTAAGACTTTGTATGCGAGGCGTTTGGGGGTGGGGGTGGGGTGGGAACTGCTACTGTCAAAGTGTGTGCAGGAGTTAGTACTACACAGTAAGTGCTTAAGGACTTTTCATGAATGGCTCGGGGGGATGTGTGGTGTCTCTTTTTCACATACATGCACACGCATACTATATGAGTTTCAACAAGGTTCCATGAGACATACAGTATACTGTATGCATGCGCATTAAATCAAAACAGTATTAAAACAATACATATACAATACATATACTTTACAATAAATACATACTGTATAGAATAAAAGATTATACATTTTTATTTTTGGGGTTTCTTATACAGTACATAAGTATTGAATATGAAAACAGCAGCATAGTGTTTAAGGTTTTCAATAAAGCTGACAGTTAGTCTATCCTAATCAATAAAAATGCACTGTCACTAAATTGTTGCCTCCAGTACTTGTATTTTTAAATCAGATTCATCAATGCGCAAGCAACGTTTTAAAAAACGACATTATCAATCCATTTGCCGTTCTCCGCTTGATGACAAAGTTTCTGAGGAAAAATAAAATTATTACTGGTACCGTACTATATATTATATGTTTCCGTTATTGCTGTTCTGTTGTTCAAAATTTATAACAGAATGTTTTAACTCCCAAAAAATAAATAAAAGTAGAATATTTTTTGAATTGTTTCATTGTTGCATTCTGAAACCTTTTATAAAAATTTCAGTGTCTCAAAAACATACAGTAAGTACTGTATAACATTTCACATAATGGTTAGTTAAAATCAATCAGTTCCCTCATGAAGGCCACAATAATTTTCTTGGGGAAGGGGGCGTCTTTTGTTCACATACACGCATGCGCCTAAATGGGATGACATGCATATGCGTTTCAAGCAGATTCCAATGAGACATACAGTACACGCATGCGCCTAGCTGTCCAGCAATTGTTCAGTATCTACTGTAGAAGTTGCTCAGCCAATCATATTGCTGGACTACATTTTCTAGAATTGTGAATCAAATAATAGAACTAAATAACAATAAGCAAAGCGATTGATTACAGGAGAACGGACCGATCTGCAGTAACTAATCGCTTGTCTGTGTGCATAATGTATTGATATTTAAAAAAAAGAATAAAATACGGCAGCTTGAACGGCAGGTTTTTATCTTCATTATACTGTAGACTTTGCCAATCGGTTGGCGCTGAGCCACTGCCAGTCCCGTATTCTTGATTATATACGTAGTTGACAGGTGACAGCGTGCCTGCTACACCTGTAGTTGACAGCTGATGAAGCTGGAAATCTTTTTGGTACATGCAAGCTTGCTGGTATCTCTACGTGAAATATTGCTCAGGCTGCAGATATCCTGGCAGGGGGACAGATAGCAAGGGTTGTCGGTCACCAGGTTTTCACTAATGGTCGGGCCGTTATTGTAAGATGGTGCTGGTGCTGGCAGCACTGGCGGCGCTGCTGGCCTGGGACTGACGAATCTTAGTTGGTTTTACCATGACTTTTCGCCTTTTGAAGTCTCCATGATCAAAGATACTGGAAAACTCTGGCAACACACACAATACCCTCCTCTAACTCTGTGTGCAGGAGCAATACAAGAAAAACACGGATCGATACATACTGTCGCGGCCGAGTTTATTCTAACCTTTACCCGGTCTCGGCCGCGACAGATACCGGGCACGCGCCGAGGTGTCCCGTGCGCGCACCGGAGCCTCGGAGGATCGGTCCTCAGATCGGGGCTTTCCCCTCCCCTCTCCGGGTCTGCCAGGTCTCCCAGGTCCCCCAAAGCCCACCACCGCCATCCCCCACATCGTGCGCACGCTCCCGATGAAGCGTGACTGCGCATCGATGACGCGCGGCACGCCGATTGAAAAAAACGAGCAAGCCGCGAAACCTCCCGGCTTGCGGCTCGAGCCAAGTGCAAATAAAGTGTGCCGCCTCTGTAGATTTTTCCTTATTGCACGCTTCCACACACGAGCATCTGGTGAACATTTGTAAAAATCATAATTTGAGATCAAATTTTGATAAATTTGACCTACTGTGGCTATCTGCTGCATTAATTGTGGACCATATTAAATAAGCGTACGTTATGTCAGGCTTTTAGCACGTGGACAGCGGCGGTTTACTCATTGCAGGACAGGAGAAATACAGTAAAGTTATGTAAAAAATACACTGTGCATTGAGTTTTTATTATGAAACGCCTAAATTGATACAGTATTGTAACTTCTTCATGGACCACTGTGGTTTTTTTAAAACACCTGCAAGTCGATACATTACTGTAGCACATTAGAATTAATTACAATTCATGAATATCTGCCACCTGTCGGATCCGCGAAAAATTGCCCCCAATTAAATCCAAACCATTATAATTAAACAGAACAACCGCGGATCAACCGCAGCTGCTGGGCGGTGCAAATGCGGCATAAATGCGGGGATACCCAATCTATTGTGCGTGGTATTCAGAAGATGCAACCGCTACGCACCCGAGAAGTTTTAAAATAAAGGCTGGCGCAGCAGTAATAAATGCAATCAGTCCCCTAGTCCCTTAATCATGTTGCGGTTAATAACCGCTATAGTAATTAAGAGCTTAACCCACCTGGCTCCGCTACCCACCTGGGAGGCCTAACCACATACCCTGGATCCACTATACCCACCCTGCACCCATTGAGTGGTATAGTGGTACATTTTACTCATATAATAATATGGACATGATAAACCACTATAGCACTCAATGGTCACCTAATCAAAATACATGAATGCACAAAAGACACACTAATAAATCATTCCAAAACACCTAAACACCACAATTCAATAAATTAAAACACTAGCCAACTAATGCGTTTAATATAAGCACCAACCAACACAACAAGGAATTAATTGTACCATTAACCAACTAAGCAATTAATGACTAAAACAACTCAGCTAAACAACAAGGAATTAATTCAAGCATTAACCAACAAAGCAATTAATTAATAAAACAACTTGGCACCACAACAATTAAAAGCATTACCCAGCACCAGACATTATTAATTTAAAAAAGAAAATCAATCGCCAAAAAATTGAAATTAATGTAGCAAAATGAGAATTATATCCACATACAGTAATAAACACACATAGAAAAAATCACAAGCAATACAAAGCAAGCAATTAAAAACAAATTATTGACTTATTAATGTATTGATCTGTCCCCTAAAGTGGCACAGATTAATACATTATCAGTCAATGTGTAATGAATGAATAATGCAAAGGCCTGAAACTGTATCCGATGCCATCCGCCATGAAGATCCAGATCAAGTACCCCAATTCTTCTTTCTTATCTCTTTAACTCGCTTCTTCTATCTTCTTCTGTAATTATTTTTTCATTTTCTATATCTTCTTTCTTCATCTGTCAATCCAAAAACCCAATGGTAGATCCACAACACAATGTTGTCTCGTCAGCATCTTGGGCTCAAATGAGGCATCACGGCCTTAAATATGGCTTTGGGCGCATTTGGGCGGGAAATGGTTCAACAGCCATCTGATTAGCTGTTAAAACCAAGTGCCCTTTTTTTTTTTTAAATGACATAATTTAAAGGGAATGAAACCAGTACCACCTGAGGAGCCACAGGGGACACATGCGGGGGAAAACCCACAGGGACCACCCGAGGGCCCACCAGAAAGCGTGTGAACCACCCGAGGATCCCAGACCCCCGTGGGAACCACTCGAGGGCCTCCAGACACCCATGGGGATGACCCAGGGACCACCGGGGATCCACGGGGACCACCTGGAGGCCCAGGGAGCCTAGGGAGACCACCCGGAGGCACAAGACACCCATGGGTATCACCCAGGGTGCAAGTGGGACCTGCAGACACCTGTCAGGACCACCAGGAAACCCGCCGGCCTGCGGTATTAAAGGTATGTGGAAAAAAATAAATCATTGTTTTACAATATGTGGGGGCACACGGGGTGGGTTGTGTATAGGTGTTTATTAGATATTGTAATGGTTTATTGGGGGCCTTGGAGGTGGGTAGTGGGCCTGTTGTGTGTGCATGTATTTTTTTGTATTGTGGGTAGCGGTGGTGGGTGAAGAGGGTATTAATTAGCCTCAAGGATGTTGTGTGTATGGGATATAATCCCAGTCTTCAGGGCTCAGCTGTTCATGGTGTACATTTAAGTAAACCTATGATCACAGTTTCTCCAGTCACTTGAGCATATATTGAGCTGTATGAGACTTATATGGTATATAGGCAAGCAGGTGTACAGGTAATACTGGAGGAGTAACACAGAACTCTATATATACCATAAAGACACTGTCTAAATCCCCAGTAAGCCAAAGTACATACCTTGTAATAAACAGTTCTGTTTGGAAGTCTCAGTAGAACAGCTGCTCAGACTCAGGATAATTGCGTGCATCACGCCAGTAACATGATAGAGCGGTGGGTGGTCCCGTGGGATCCGACGGCGGAGCACTGCAACTGTGAACAAGGGGAGCAACAAACCAGTTATAGTTTAAAATTGATTTATTTGGTGGTCATAGGGAGTACAAACGAACACTCTGACGCGTTTCAGGACTCCCGTCCCTTTATCAAAGAGAGGGTGACGAGGGTATTAATTAGCCTCAAGGATGGGTGTTTAGGTCTACCAGGGGCATAGCGGGAGGGATTAACTCCTTTATTACCTTAGCGGAATTAACCTCTAAGATAATGGAGGGGTTAAGACCACCTGCTACCCCCCCCCCCCACCGCAAGGCCTAAAAACCCACCAAGGGCCAAATACCACCGTCACCCACCCCTGCTACCCACAATAAGCCTGGCACGGGTGGTTAACACCTTCATCGCCTTAGCGTTTAGCCGCTAAGTTAATGAAGTGGGCTGACAATGCATTTTTCATGCATCGGATTCATGCCGGGGGGCTGCTGTGGTGATATTAATGGGTATCATCTCTGGAGACCCCTCCAGGCATCAATCCAATGCAGGAAACATGCATTTTCTATTTTCTATGTGCTCATCGCAGCTTCTCCCCACCTTATTGCCAACTTTTTGTGGCGGGACGATTTGGAGAGGAAATCACAATTATAGAATAGGCTTACAGTATAGAATTGAGCGTGTTTTAAAAACTGAAGATCAGTGCCGAAAAGTGGATTATCTCTGTGCGTCAGCCGTTTTTTTTCCCGGGAAAAAAACTGCGATTTTTGCTCTTATCGCCAGCTTATCTGGGCTTACTGAATCACAGTAGGCTGTTTTGGCGAGAAGCTGGCGAGAAGGGGCTTATCGCTGCTTACAACATGAGGCTCTCTGTGTTTCTTTGTTTGCATTAAGTTACAGCCATGTCTTGGTGCTTTAAAGCACAATGGGTGGTGTGTGGGGTAATGTTGTACAAAGTTAGCTAAAAGGGACAAGGGGGCTTTCAGTATAAGGGGGTTAGTTTTTGTCTTTGGTAACTACTACTAATATTGTAGTGCCAGTAATTCACAGTATACTGTAGTATCCAATGTTTATTTATCATCCAACTAAGACAGGGTCGCTAAGAGCCGAGGCCTTCCAATGTGGCTGCAGTGCATGCGAGTGAGTGGGAAAAGACTGAAGTAAGAACTGCTGCGGCGCATCTTATTCTAACACATCGCCGGTTTTTCCCTGGCTTTTTCCTGGAATGCGACGCACTTCACCGGGAGCATGCCGCATTCATTTTGCGTTCTCAGCCACGGGTCGTGCGCGGGTCATGCGCGGTTGACGCGCGGTTGCTGCGTTTATTGAGAATGGTTCGGATTTAATAGGTTGCAATTTTTCGTGTGTCCGCCAGATGGCAGATATTCATGAATTGTAATGCGCATGCGCTTCAGTAATGTGTCGACTTGCAGGTGTTTCGTTTAAAAAAGATACCACAGTGTGCTATCGTAAATTGGCCTTGAGACTGAAGTAAGAGTTTGCAAAAATGTATCAATTTAGACTTTTCATATTAAATAAAGACAAAGACCAGTTTCTGTTACAGTATTCTCCAGAGAGCCGTCGCCATGAATGTTCAAGTGCAGCCCGTTTTCAAAAAACCCGACAGAAGTTACGCGTATTTGATATGGGCGGCGATTAATGCAACAGATGAAAAGATGGCAACAGTTGTTCAAATTTATCAGTATTTTATCGAAAACTATGACTTTTACCAATTTTCGCCAGCTCCTCATACGTGGAAGCGTGCAATAAGGAAAAGGTTATGTAGCGATCCCTGTTTTTATCGTATTGAGCCAAAATTTGTTGGAGGGTATTGGTGTGTATCACCGGCTTTTTCCTGTATCTATGATCATGCAGACGGCAAAATGCGAAAGGTCGTGTTAAAACCAACGAAGAAACGACAGTCGCTGCCAAGCTATGCACCAGCACCAGCTTCCAATAACGGTCCCACCGTCAGTGACAACCCTTGCTGTCTATCCAGCAAGCCTGAGCCGGATTTCGCGTGCAGTTTCGATCAAGCTTGCATGTACCTAAGCAATTTCCAGCCTCATCAGCTCACTACATGTGTACTAGTCCCGCTGCAAACTATCGATGTGGATGATCAAGAACACTGGACTGGCAGTGGCCCGGCGCCGGCGCCAGCTGAATGGGAAATTCTATGGTGAGTATTTTTGGCGTATTATTTTCTGTGTTTTTTTTATTTTGACAATACAGTATCAATATCGGCGCGATTCAAAAGTCAAGCGATTCTCCTGCAAGCAATATTATTGGCTGAGCGGCTTCTCCAGTACTGTGCTGCAGATACTGAACAATTGGTGGAACGCTAGGCACATGCGCATTGGAAACTTCTTGAAATGCATATGCGTGTCATTACATCGACGGTAGGCGCATGCGCATGTGAACAGGAGGTGGGACTTGCTGGGAACTTCTTTAGGGGGCTGACCATTACAGTAAAACTTTTCTTTTTGTTTTTCTTCAGAAAAGAAAACGGCTAATGGAGGGATTTCGATGGATAATATCGCTTTGTGTAACAATGCCTGCACATTGCTGAATCGGATTTAAAAACCCACGTACCGGAGTCTACAGTGTAGTCGCCGTTGTTATTGATTAGGATAGAATACTGTATCTGAAACAGTATGCTGATGTTTTCCGGCCGTACAGTATACAATACTTTTTTTATATACAGTATACTGTGTAATAAACCCGAAAAAATAAAAAATATGCATTTATTCTACATGTATTACAGTACTGTACATACAGTATGTGTCTTCTATACAGTGCCAGTACATACAGTACAGTATGTGTCTTCTATTTTTTTCATGCCTCTACCGTAGTGTACATTCTAGAAACACTGTATTTTTTTACAGTAGCAAAGGAGCCAATGGAACAATGTAAAACAAATCAACATGTTCTTTTATTGGTGTAGTAAGTACAAAAACATTTATTTACAAATACTGTACAATGTAGAAACATTTTAAGTGCACAGCAATTCAAAACATCAACAGGTGTATGGTTTACTGCTACAGTAGTGAAAACATTTAGATATAGAAAGTAAAAAACATTTACAGTCATTCAGTATGGTTTACAGTCACATGTTATAAAAACAAATTCTTTATTCATAAAATATACAAAACGCAACATCTCATTTATTAGAGAACGGCAAGTCAAACCATATACAGTGGGATGGTGTGCAAAACAGTCTGCACCAGTACAGTCCTCGAAGACAGCAAACAGGCCTGGTTTTCAGTACAACCTTGAAAACCGGGTCTGTTTACGGCCCTCCGGGACTGGAATTGTGCAGGTCCAGTGTGTGTGTACAGCAAGTTAAAACATTTCTGTATAAATACAAGTTAAAAAACACACAACAACATCTCCTTTATTTAAGTACAGCAGGTCAAAACATGTACCGCACAGTTCAGCACAACAGTATGGTCTTACAGTACCCATAATTAAACCAGAAAGTCCACCAGATTGTCCGTCCATGGCCGATTCCTTGCATGGCGCAAAACGCCATGAATGCAGTCTCGAACGCTTTCATTACAGGATCTGTATTTGTATAAAAGCGCCGCAATTCCCCCAGAATGGTCTTTCTTAAATTGGCAGAAAGCACCTTTTTTATGCGATTTCCTTCCTAGTTCACTCTGAAGGCCCAGTCGCAGAACAAAGAGTAGGGCACATGGTGCTTAAAAAGTAACATAGCATATTTGTGGGGTGCACCAGCACTCATCACCCTATACTTCTCCCTGAGTGCCGGTGGCAGATCGCGCAGGGTGATGTCGGGCACCGTATCGATGCGAGCGAATGTAGGTCTTCTGGGAGCGGGTGTGCTTGTGGCGACCGGCGATGGTAGGTTGTCTGGGAGGAAGCTTTCCTCCGGTTTTGGTCGCCGTATTGTCTCCTGGCGTGGTCTTGACGGGGTTGTCATGTCCTCCTCAACGGCATACATGTATACTACATCTTCTGGTTGAGGGGGTGCGCTTGGTGATGGAAGGGGGTTGATGCTCCCATTCAGCACATCCATGCCACCCTCCTGCTCTGGCGTCGGGGAAACAGAGGCATGAACACCGAGCAAATGATGTATACCCGCTATGTCACACCCTATCTTCTCCATCCGTCGATCCATCCGTTAATCCATATGTTGCATCCATTGATCCATATCTAGCACCCGTTGATCCATATGTAGCATCCATTGCCCCACATTTAGCATGGTCTTCAGAAGCAGATCTATCTTTGCAAGCACAATAGAGTTCCCGGGGATATCCACACATATCCCATTCAGCATCCGGTCTAACGAGCTGCTTCTTGTGCATGGGTTCTGTGGACATCTGGGTGGATGGGTGCAAGGGAGGATGAGATTGGGGTTCCATGGAGAGAAGCGGCAGCGACGTCGAAGAAGGGTGGAGGAGGTGACCTTTGGATATCCGGTAGAGTCATCAAAGAGGGATGGAGAAAGTGACATTTGGATTTCCGGGCGAGAAGCAGAGTCGTCTAAGAGCAAAGGAGAAAGTGACCCGTGGATTTCAGAGGCACCAGCGGCAGCGGCGTCGGATAGAACTGGAGTAGATGGCCTGTGGGTTTCCGGGAGGGCGGCGGCACCGTTGAGGACGAGGGGTGGAGAAGATGGGCTGAAGATTTCAGGGACAGCGGCGGCAGAGTCGTCGAAGCGTATGTAAGGAAGTGGTCTGCGGGTTCGATGGGTTGGCTGCCATTCGTTTTGCGTCGAGAGTACATCACCGTATTTCTTCTTGACATAATAAGGCTGACATCTATGAAAACCCTTAGCCTTTGGGGTCAGCAGAAGGTTTTCTTTATTGGCCTTAGCCTATCGCTTTTGCCTTGGCGTGGAAACGGCAACCGCCTTTCGCTTTTTCTGCATGACAGGCACGGCAGAGGTGAGTGGGTTCCTGCATCCGTAGAATCGGGGTTGATCCATGGAAGCAGATGGAATAATGCAGTATCTGGACAAGGGCAAGTTCAGATAAAGATCATCGAGTGGTGGGCTATGCAAAGTGTGTAACCTTTTATGCATGGCGGCCAGGTACCGGTGTTGAAAGTGAGCGTACTCTAATGTGAGTCATTAACGTATAAATACACCATCCATTTTGTGGATTCACTGTAAATTGAATACACATCGACTAAACATTGAATATACATTCTTGTGTTTGTATTTCTTTCTACTCACAGCAATGACTGTTAAAAAGATTTCCAAGGATCTCAGCATGTGAATTAAGGAGATGTACACGAGCGGACACCGAATTGCTGCTATCCAACGCTGGTTAGCTACTTCTGGCCTCGTTGTGCCAGCAACCACTGTGAGCTATCATGCACACGGAAAAAACAGAGAACGCAAAAGGGCACCAAGGGTAACAAACGCGTAAGTATATTTATACAACTTAAAAAAAAATGATATCAAATAATATACTGTAGATCTACAGCACTGTATCTAATATTTTTGTTATTTCTGTAGATTTATATTACAACAGTATATATATTTTTTCTATTTCTATTTATATAACAACAGTATATATATTTTTTCTATTTATATTTATATTACAACAGTATATATATTTTGTATATTTATATTTATATTATAACAGTATATATATATATTCTATTTATATTTATATTACAACAGTATATATATATTTTGTATATTTATATATATAGTACAACAGTATATATATTTTGTATATTTTGTATATTTATATTACAACAGTACTCTATATATATATTTTATATTTATATTACAACAGTATATATATTTTTTCTATTTATATTTATATAACAACAGTATATATATTTTTTCTAGTTATATTACAACAGTATATATATTTTGTATATTTATAATACAACAGTATATATATTTTTTCTATTTATATTTATATAACAACATTATATATATTTTTTCTATTTATATTTATATTACAACAGTATATATATATTTTGTATATTTATATATATATTACATCAGTAGATATATTTTGTATATTTTGTATATTTATATTACAACAGTACTGTATATATATTTTTTATATTTATATTACAACAGTATATATATTTTTTATTTATATATATATAACAACAGTATATATATATTTTCTATTTATATTACAACAATATATATATTTTGTATGTTTATATTTATATTACAACAGTATATATATTTTTTCTATTTATATTTATATAACAACAGTATATATATTTTTTCTATTTAGATTTATATTACAACAGTATATATATTTTGTATATTTATATTTATACTACAACAGTATATATATATTTTCTAATTATATTTATATAACAACAGTATATATATTTTTTCTATTTCTATTTATATTACAACAGTATATATATTTTGTATATTTATATTTATATTATAACAGTATATATATATATTCTATTTATATTTATATTACAACAGTATATATATATTTTGTATATTTATATATATAGTACAACAGTATATATATTTTGTATATTTTGTATATTTATATTACAACAGTACTCTATATATATATTTTATATTTATATTACAACAGTATATATATTTTTTCTATTTATATTTATATAACAACAGTATATATATTTTTTCTATTTATATTTATATAACAACATTATATATATTTTTTCTATTTATATTTATATTACAACAGTATATATATATTTTGTATATTTATATATATATTACATCAGTAGATATATTTTGTATATTTTGTATATTTATATTACAACAGTACTGTATATATATTTTTTAGATTTATATTACAACAGTATATATATTTTCTATTTATATATATATAACAACAGTATATATATATTTTCTATTTATATTACAACAATATATATATTTTGTATGTTTATATTTATATTACAACAGTATATATATTTTTTCTATTTATATTTATATAACAACAGTATATATATATTTTCTATTTATATTACAACAATATATATATTTTGTATGTTTATATTTATATTACAACAGTATATATATTTTTTCTATTTATATTTATATAACAACAGTATATATATTTTTTCTATTTATATTTATATTACAACAGTATATATATTTTGTATATTTATATTTATACTACAACAGTATATATATATTTTCTAATTATATTTATATAACAACAGTATATATATTTTTTCTATTTATATTTATATTACAACAGTATATATATATATTTTATATTGCTGCATATTAATAGAACAATATATTGCATCCTGTTGATCTACTGTCTCTAATATTTTTACTTACCGGATTGTTTTTCTTTACTTTGTAGGGAGACAACTCTTCTGGTGGACAAAATAAGTGAGGAGAATGATGAGAAGAGTGCATTAAGGGTCAAATACACTCTGCATGAAAATCACAATCTCACTGTATCCGAGACCAGCATAAAGAAGATGAGACGCAGCATTGGATGGAAATATGGACGTGTGAGGTTAGTACAGGACAGTACAGGAGGTACAAGTGTTGTTTAGGAAACTTTACTGTACTGCTAAAATTATTTATTTATTGTCATTACAGAGCGTACCCCATGATACGGGACATAAACAAAATAAAAAGAGTGGTCCAGGCCCAGGCTTGGATCGACAGTGGAGAAACTTTCCAGGATTGCATCTTCACTGACAAGTCTACTGTGTCGCTGGAGAGATTTGCAACCATTGTATTCCACAAAAAAGGCCGCATATCTTTGAAGCCGCGGCCAAAACACCCCGTAAAGCTGCATGTGTGGGGTGCCATCTCTAGGCGTGGACCAGGATGCATTGTCATCTTTGAAGGTAAAATATATAAAATATAATGTAGCCTTATGCACTGTACTTTCCTAGTGTAGCTTCACTGTATGCACTGTACTGTACTATTGTGCAGTTTTTGAGCACTTTTCTTTTCTTGCTATAGGAATCATGAATAAAGCTTTCTTCCAAGACAACATTGTCCCTGAGATAGTGCAATACATCACACACGAGTTCCCGGAAGGTCACCGTTTCTACCAGGACAACGATCCGAAGCACACCGCGTGAATAGCGCATATCCTTGAGCGTGGTATCAACTGGGTGAAGACGCCAGCGGAGTAAGTGCAGTAACCGTGTCTCATTTTTTCCCCACTGCTTTTACTGTGTACTGCTTCTCTTAAAGTAATTGTCCGGTTTTTCCAATGACAGATCGCCAGACTTCAATCCGATCGAAATGGTCTGGCATCAGCTAAAGGACCATATCTGGAAAGTGGTGAAACCCTCCAGAAAGGACGAGTTGTTGAAAGGCATAATGAGTTTTTGGAACGATGTACTCACCGTGGAACGCTGCAATAAATATATAGACCATATTGCGACTGTGTTGCCCATTGTGATCGCGCGTAATGGGCAAGCATCAGGAAAGTAGTACTGTACTGTAGTATTGTAAGTACAGTATGATACAGGTAAGTATGGCACAGATTTTTTCGTTCCTAATAGTCAGAGTATACAGTAGCTACAGTTTTTTTTCTTTACAGAGAGAGCAGCACCAGCCATCTGGTTACATAGTATTTAACAGTAGTCAGAGTATACAGTAGTTCCAGTTTAGACTAGTTTGACAGTAGTACAGTAATTGCCTACTAACTGCTCAATTTTTTTCTTTCCAGAGAAAGCAGCACCAGCCATGTCCAGTAGTACTACACATCACACAATGCCATAATACAGTAATCACATAACTGCACTAATTTTTTGTTTTCTTGTCGTTTCAGGAAAAAAGGGTGGCCTGGGGGGAGGTGGGGTGTTGTGTCCACTCTAATATATTTGTACAGTCAAATGTACGGTATATAAACAGCAGTAATGATGTACACAAAACCTCTCCTCTCTCAATGAACTACTGTGCTGTACACAGAATGAGGGACAAGATAAAGACGGAAAAAAATAATATATATATATATTATACATTACTGTATATATTATTAAATAATATTCTTATAAATGTGCATTATTCATGTTTATCCATGTTTTACAAATGTTTTCTAAATGTTTATCCAATTTCAATCTGCCAGAAGAACTTAATAAAGACTGCATTATGTATTATTTGTATTTTTTGGTTCCTGATAAAATAAAATAAATATTTATTTACATTCCTGCTAATCATAATCATTGACAACACCCACCCCCCTCCCCCACACCCACAGTACACCAATGAATAAGAATGAATGACAAAACAACATGAATCATGTAATGGTTTTTTTAACTCTCAATTCTCACAATGCTGTGCAAATCAGATTTACATTTCAAATTCGAGAAGGGATTTTCCAAAGCGTTACCGTAAACAATGCCTCAAAGGGTTGGAGGGGGGGTGGGGTGAGTTATATGCAGTAATCAGCTAGTTCCCATCTCAAAGAGGATTACACGCAGGTGCAGTGAGGCTTTGTAGCTCAGCTATGGACGGATTAAGAACACAATGGCAATATTCAGAAAAATCACGACTGTGGAGGGGGGTTGGGTGACTCATGCGCAGTAAGCAGCAAGCTCACATCTCAAAGAGGATTAGAGTACACGCAGGCGCAGTGAGGCGATTGACGCTCGGCTAGGGACGGATTAAAAACACAATGACTAAATTCAGAAAATGAATGACTGTGGAGGTGTCTGTCGATAAGAGTTTGTGTGTGTGCGTGGGGGAGGGATGAAGGATTAGTTGTGCAGCAGTTCAAAGAAATTACTGTACACACTGTAGAGTGGAGTAGAGTACAGTGATTTCAAAAGGCAGTTCATCATAATAATTTGATCCCTGCACCCCCAAATACATTACATAAAAAGCACACAAATCAACCATGTGCAGGCAAACGCACAGATTGAATATCGTAATATCAAGATTGTTTTTGCAGGCTTGTGGATAAAATAACAGTTAAAAAATCATAATTAAAAAAAAAATTTGGGGGGCACTCAAGCAAGCAGTGGTGGGTGAAGTTACAGGCTCATGAGCAGGAATCCATTAGCTCCCATCCGAAAGAGGATTACACACAGGCGCATAGAGAGGTGATGCTCTGTCAAATCGAATTCATTAAGGGATTTTCCAAAGCGTTGCCATAAACAAAGCCTTAAAGTTCCCATCTCAAAGAGAATTACACACAGGTACAGTGAGGCTTTGTAGCTCGGCTATGGACGGATTAACAACACAATGTCAAGATTCTGAAAGTTAACGACTCTGTGGAGAGGGGGGGTTGGGTGAGTCATGCACAGTAAGCAGTTAGCTTCCATCTCAAAAAAGGATTACACGCAGGCGCAGTGAGGCTTTGTAGCTCGGCTATGGATGGATTAAGAACACAATGTCAATCTTCAGAAAATGAACGACTCTGTGGAGAGGGGGGGTTGGGTGAGTCATGCGCAGTAAGCAGTTAGCTCCCATCTCAAAAATGATTACACGCAGGCGCAGTGAGGCTTTGTAGCTCGGCTATGGACGGATTAAGAACACAATGTCAAGATTCAGAAAATGAACGACTCCGTGGAATTTCAAATCCTTGAGCTAGCCTTGTGTGTGTTTTTGGGGGAGGGGGCTACAGCGTACAGCTGCATGAAGTTCAAAGATAAAGACATACTTTAATTTCAAAAGACAGTTCATCATAATAATACACCCCCAAATAAAGTACGTACAGTAAAAAGCACACAAATCAACCATGTGCAGTCAAACGCACAGGTTCGCAGTCAAAAGCTACAACACAGATTGAATATCGTAATACAGTAAGATGGTTTTTGCAGGCTTGTGGAAAAAAAAATTACAATAAAAAATTTATTTTTTATTTTTTTTGGTCACTCACTCAAGCAAGAGAGCAGTGGTGGGCGAAGTAACAGGCGCATGCGTAGTAATCACCTGCTGTGAAGCAGGAATGTGGTTGAAACCAGACACACGTTCAAAGGAATGGTGTGGGAGAGATGTACTGCATTTTAGAGGAGATAAGAAGTTGAAATACCCTGCAGTGCAGTTAATTATCCTGAGCGAGGGGAGAGCGCTGTATATGCCGAAATGTGACACTGTTACAGTATTGTACACGCCTATGCGTTTCAACAATTTTCAAATGAGACATACTGTACAGAAGCACAGCACTGCAAATGCATGTATACTTTAATTATGCAAATTCACAATTACTGCGCGAGCACACACAGACTGTGTACTGACGTAGGTTGAACCGCGAAGGTATTAGACTTCCAAGACAACAGCTGGCAAACGCCCCCTTGAGTTTTTACACGGCATTGCAGTATTGCAGACGGCGAGAATAAAATGCTAAAATCACGAGCGCTAAAATAACGCAGTTCACTCCGGACGAAACAAACAGAAACCTGCACCTAACCGGGATAATCTGAGAGTCGCGGATCTAGCCGACTTACACTCAGGTCGGCCGCCACTGTAGTCAGTGCAAATGCAGTTACAGTACAGTAGGGAAAGTTACTTTTCTGGAGTTTGTGTAATGAAATTCAATGCAAGATGTGTGCAACAAGACATAATGTAAAAAGACCAGGTTTTGTTTGCGTAATCCCCAAACCAAATGTTTCTTTGTTTACATTAAGCTGCAGCTAACCTTGGTACGCTGAAGCATAATGGGTGGGGGAAGAGGGGTAGCTCATGACAATGTTGGCATGTTTGCACAAAGGGTGAAGGGGGCTTATTAAGGTACAGTATTTCTGACTTTTGTTTGGTGTAATATACAATATAATGTAGTATCTAATGTTTCTCTATCATTCAACTCTGGCAGGGATGCTTATGGTGGGGGCCTTTCCATGCTTCGTGGTTAATGTGGCTGCAGTGAGCAGGAAAAGACTGGGGTCAATTTTCTTACAGTATTTATTGAAAAGTATAGAGGTGTATTGTAAAATAAGAGAACATACAAATGTAGTTACTGGTGTTTTCTGTTCAGTGTTCTTTTTGCTGAATCCTCAAACCCTGTGTTTGTTTACACTAAGCTTCAGCCATGTTTTGGTGCACTGAAGCACAATACAAAGGGTGTGGTGTGGTGAGGGTAGGGTGTGAGAGTAGGGATGATAATTAACAGCAAGATTCATGGTGGTAGGGGATGTCAGAACAGGCTTCTGGGGTAATAACTGATTCATACTCACGGTGACAGCGGCTCCATCTCTTGCAGGATGAGGGGAGCAATCCCTGCAGGAGAGTTTCTTTTCCTTTCCCCTGATAGATTGCAGTCTCAGGCAGGAAGGTATAGTAAAACAGGAACACTTTATTGCACACTGCAGATTGAATAGCATACACAACAACAGGAACTTCTTAGGGCCTTAACCCTCAGGATGTATCCCTGGACATTCACTGCGGGTACAGGGCCCCACAGCAGTCCTCGCTCTTCCTTGACTCCCTATTAGAGTCAAAGGAATATTCTCACTCCTAACTCCCCAAGGGGAGAAGGCAGTAAGTGCACAGCCAATCTGCACTTCTGTGTGAGAACCTGTCTTTCTCAAAGGTAGAGACAAACTGAATAACTTTGGTAATACAGCCCCTTAAGTACAGGAAAAGCAGGAACCAGGTCTCTAATTGGACACAAGGCCTAGTTGCACCATCTCCCCTGTGACTCACTGAAGCTGCAGGGGGTGGGAAAACCCAATATTAGTCCTGGCAGGCCTGCCCTTACAAGGTCTTACTGCCAGGGGAAGAGCAGACTAGAAGCCAAAAACCAGTCCTTGCTACACTCTCCCTCTGGTGGAATCCAATGGTCCCCACTTGAAACCAAATGTGAGGGTCCATTCTGTTGATGAGTAACCTGTAACAATACATCATGACATTAACAAGTTGTACAGTTAATAAAGTAATATGTACACACAGATATTTACCCACCCATCTTGGAATGGTGATAACTGTAATAACCTGGATTTCTCCAACGTGAAGAATCCTAGTCTAATAATAATGCCTGGGATCAGGTTTCTTTATTATCCTGCCCGTATGATCTGGTACTTGTACGAAGTAAGATCTGGAAGGAACATTCTTAGGTCTGTATTCTACCCTGTCATGAAGATCCCTCAGCCTACACTCCAGACCCTCATGAGGTAACATATCCTCTCCTCAGTCTGATAAGCAGATCTACTACTTCTGGATCTTAGGTAGTCAATAACTGTGTCTCTGAGTCAAACTTCTCTGTTAGCCTCGATCTCTCTCATGATAGGCTATGGTACATAAGGGTACTCATACCCATGAGACTGCCCATACCTGGACACTATATCCCTTCTGTATCTGCTCTACAGAGTTTGGTCAGCTTTTTATACTGAGCTTTTCCTTGTAAGACCCAGTATACAGGTTTTTCTGTTTTTACTCGTATAGTAAGGAGGGCCCGGCAGGCTTTACAATGCCTAACTTAATTTATTTTACCTTTTTCTGAGCTCCTCTGCAGCCTCCTCTGTGGTATAAATTCCCCCATCCCAACAGTGGTCTACAATTTACCCGTCAATTAGCACAAATCTGGTGTGATTCATAGGCACCGAGTACCCTTGGAATAGGGGATCCCACCATTTGCGGATAGTACCTAGTGACCCCACTGAAGAAACTGACTCATACTCTGTGTCTGCTCTAGAGGACACACCAGAAGTGCATGAGGGACAAGAAGGAGAACTGTTAGGTTCCCGATTATACATTGCCTTGTAAGACGTGGGATTCTTTACAGGCACCCTACTGGAGGCAAGTATCTCCACGTCAGACCCCTAATCAGGTTCCACCCAGTCCCGCCAGTCCGTGGATGGTTTGGGAATCTTCTTTTTCTTACGCCCTGACCCATGGTGACTATTGCAGGACCCCGAACTAGATGAGGCATGGGCAATGGTGATAGGGGCAATGTCAGTGGCTCTAGGGGTTGCAGCTTTGGGAACAATAGAGTCCAGGACAAAGTCCTTTAGCCAGGCTATGATGCGACTAGTTGTGGTCTTCTTAGAGTCTGGGTTTACAGGCCTCCTTTTCCTTGGCCCGTAACCGTATGCATATAGTTCTCCATTTATTCCCTGGAGAGGGCAGTACTCAACGGAGCGGTATCAGCATAGTCCTGTTACGCTCCGGTGGTCGATACGGAAGTGACGTCATCGGGTGGAGACATCACGGGATCCCGGTACAGGTCCACGTCCCACACCGGAAGGTCGACATCTGCTGGGAGTCATCTCCGAATTACTCCGCTGCTGCCTGCAGAAAGTAAGGGGATGGTTCCTCACCGCTCCGCTGGCTCACGATGGTCGTCGGGTCATCTGGATCAGCCGCAGGTACCTCCTCGACAGCACTGGGAGCCTCCACGGCCATGGGACTTCTCCACAGTTCAGACCGCACCTGCGCTTGCTATCTTCGGACCTCTGGACTCACCCTCTCTGCTTCGCAGGTAGGTGGCTCCCTCTTTACAGCACCACTGGAGTGGTCTGCCAGTTGGCACGTTAACGAGTGGAAGTGCACCCAACTCTCCCTGGGTAGCCACCTTACCTGCTGGTTCTGACATCTGGGATTCCGGCTCTGGAACCAAGTCTGGAACCGTGGCACATGGACCCCCTGGAACGTTCGTTAGGGCACACGGCCCTGGGTGGTCCCAGCATTGAGGCTGTCCACCTCGATCAGCTTGGCTCTTGAGCCTTCCGGCTGGGCACCAACAGTTATGAGCGGTACTACCGGCCATAGGTAGAATGTTCCACACTGCATGAAGCGAGCTGTAGTTCTGGGTTCACCTCCGGGAGTCCTGCATTGGGAGCACAGGCACCGCAGTAACTCTCGGCCGGCTATCTCCACTAGTTGGTATGTGGTCAACCGACAGATCCAATTCTTTTATTGTTGGGGTAATCTCGAGCAGCAGCACTGTTACAAGGGCTCCGTCTTGATCACCAGCTCCGAGGAACAGACGGTGCGGCAACTCACATTCGGCTCCTCCCTCAGTATAGGTGGAGCTCTCTGATTGGTGCTCAGTGTGACCCCTCCTCTGGTGGAGTTTAGAGGAGCGGCTCACAGTAGCAAGTAGTGGTTCTGGCTCTGCGTTGAGCCACTCACATCGTGGGGGTGGGGCTCTGGTTTTTGCACCAGACTCGGGCAGATTTCTGCAAACAATTGTCATGCAGCCTGTTTGCAACAACATGTGCGCCATCCAGATTTGACGGGAGACGCCATTTTAGATTGCACAGTCAACATGATGCACTCCCTTTCCGGGCAGCTGCAATCTTGAGAGGAATAAAGTGTTTAATCATAGTGCAACCTCATGATTTTGTAAAGGGCCTGCTCTCCTAATACATCTGCAGCACATGGTAGTCTCTGACCAGTGGGACATTAATATACCCAGGATAGGCAAAACTCCCTCTGCAGCACACTGCAAATGATTGCAGCCCAATACAAGTGCTCTGCGGTTCCATAGTCTGGCTACTGGCTAGTAGTATTCTGGGCTCTTCCCTGTGCAGTTTTCTTGCGTTGCCCCCTCTTGGCTGTCAGTGTCTCGCAGATCCTTCCTTCAGTGGCTCCTGGGGATCGCCCAGGTACACCCCCCTTCTATGTATCTCGATTACCCGCATCAGGTTTGACAAGAACAGCAATAGACTTATGTCTCCAGATTTATTCACCCTTTAGGGCCATCTAGGTTGTGCTTTGCGAGGTTTCTGTTCCTCCTGACTGCACCTAGCCTCCCCCTTCCTTAGCACTTGCTCTGGAAGCATACATTATTTTCTTTCAGTTTTGCTTCACTAAAAGCCTGTCCTGATGATCTCAGCAGCGCCTCCAAATGTAACATATATCCCCCCCCCCCGGGAGATTTTGCTGCTACAGTACATGGAGTGGTGTGGTGCATACCTGATGGCTCATAGTAGATCTGAGTCTCCCACATGCTGGTATGGGATGTTCTAACAGGCTTCTGGGGTAATAACTGTTTCATACTCACGGTGACAGCGCCTCCATCTCTTGCAGGCCCCAGGGATGAGGGGAGAAATCCCTGCAGGAGAACTTCGTTACCCTTCCCCTAATAGATTGCAGTCCCAGGCAGGAAGGTACTGTATAGTAAAAGAAGAACATGTTATTGTACACTGCAGATTGCACAGCATACACAACAACAGGAACTTCTTAGGGCCATCACCATCAGGATGTATCCCTGGACATTCACTGTGGGTACAGGGCCCCCATAGCAGTCCTCGCATTTCCCTGACTCCCTATTAGAGCCAGAGGAATATTCTCACCCCTAACTCCCCAGGGGAGAAGGCAGTAAGTGCACAGCCAATCCGCACTTCTGTGTGAGAACCTGTCTCTCTCAAAGGTAGAGACAAACTGAATAACTTTGGTAATGCAGCCCCTTAAGTACAGGAAAAGCAGGAACCAGGTCTGAGTCCCTGATTGGACACAAGGCCTAGTTGCACTGCCTCCCCTGTTACTCACTGAAGCTGCAGGGGGTGGGGAAAACCCAAGATTAGTCCTGACAGGCCTGCTCTTACAAGGGCTTACTTCCAGTAGAAGGGTAGACTGGTAGCCAGAAACCAGCCCATGCGACATATAATAAACAATAAAGCAGAGCCAGAAATTCCCTACTGATGGGACTAGAGGGGGAGGAGAGGGGCAGGGAACAACGAATAAAGTGTCCAGGAGTAGAGATGGGCCAGGGGACCAACCACCCGAAAGTGGAGCAAATGGTTGCTTCCCCACCCAGAGCGGCGCCAGCTGAGTGGAGATATTCGGTCGGCTGGGGGAAGCCATTGCCAAATCCCTCGGCTAGGCACTGCTCCCATTGGCCCATTTTTATTTACCTACACCAGCCCTTTAACTCTCTAACTCTGACCACAGCTCTGATTGGCTAATGCAGATGAGCACTCGCCTCCTGATTGGTCCGTGGGCAATATTCGCACTTTGATTGGTCACCAGCCCTCTACCATACTTTCCAAAAGAAGCAGGGAAGGTAGACAAGGGGAACCAGATCAGGGCTCCAGAGTTCTCTCGGATTATGATGTGGAGGTGAACTAAGCAGTGTGCTCAGAGCCTGTGCCGGAGACACATGAAAACCAGCCAGGGAGCCTAACCAAGCAGGAAATTTCAAAGTGCTTTGTGCACTGAGTGTTGCTAGAGAAGCAGAGAGCAGGACATTTCAGTGGATGATTTGAAAGTGCTCTGCCTCGAATTGTATCAGAAAGGTTTGGACATCCCAACCCCTATGGGGTGTGGAAGCAAACCCTGAGTAAAATTTAATGGGGCGCTCAGCACCTAGCCAGCTATGATTCCCATGTATGACCCTGTTTTAGTGAGAATAGCTCTGATTTGTGTTCTTATGTTATGCTTGCTGGCTCCAGCTGGAATTAAAATTATTTATTGAACTGCTCTGTCCTGTTTGGTTACTTTATCCAAGGGTTAAATTCTGGTCTTCTGTGACATACTTTTTTGATGGCAGTGGTGTGGTCACCAGGCTCAGGGTGAGAATACTCACAGGTATTCAGGACTGAGTGGGTATTGAACCTCAAGACCGCAGAGCAAAGCATTCCATGCACTTTGTTCACAACCAGAGCTCACCTAATCCCCCCAGAAGCTATTTTAGTCAACGGAAGACAAGATCAGGACAATGGCAGCTCAGTGCACCACATTGACCAAGGAGCGAGGCATGAGCTTTGGAGGACAATGTCCTGGATTCAAAATTAAAAATAACAAAAAACAAAAAAATCATATTAGTAAGATCTATAAATTGACAACTCCCAAGGCAGAGAATCCTATCATGGCCCAGTGGAAAAAAGATGTTCCAGAAATAGGAAATCATGAAATAAGAATTAAGGGATTAAAAAATATCTTCAAAAGCACCCAATCTATATATTGGAGAGAAACACAAATCAAAATTCTACACCGGGTATATATTGCACCTGGAATATAAACTAAGTTTTTGGATAAATGTGAGGGAGACTGCCCAAAGTGTTTTGAGAAGGATGCCCGCTTTTACCATATGTTTTGTACATGCCCCTGAATACAAGACTTCTGGAATAAAATAAGTAATTTTATAGACAATATATCAAATAAAATATAGTTGAGATCCTATAAGCCTGCTATTGGGAGCAGAACAGGGGGAAGTAGCTGACAAAACAAGATACAGTACCCTAGGATTATTCAAACAATTCTGTTGACAGCCAAGAGATGCATTGCGCTAAAGTGGATAGACAAAGAACCGCCAACTTTGGAGCTATTAGAGCGCAAAATGCTGGAGAGAGGACCCAGATCATCTCATTGCAAGGTCACCCCCACCAACATTTATTCCTTGCTTGACCAGGCAGCGGTGGGGACTATGCAGATCGTTCAGCCCTATGTGGAGGGCCAACTAACCCCTCAGGACTCTGGACTTTGGAGGGAGAAAGAGGATGCCCCCCTGTATAGTCCCAAGAGCCCCAGTTGGCCTCAACATTTGGGCTCAACCCTGGATAGGTCTTGCCACAGATCTTTCAGCTAGAGGGGGAGGTGTGATGGAAAGGGGCCAAGGGACCAGGATAATAAAGGTAAAGCTCTGGCCCCTGTCCGTCCTTCCCTTTGGCTCATCTGGCCACCTGGCTACCTGGTTTTAATGTATTGCGTAGCCCCTTGCATGCCCTGTACAGTGATTTTTGTATTCCTGTTTGTGTAGCAATAAAGCAGAGCCAGGATTTCTAGGCATTCAGGGCTGAGAAACCCTTTGTGCAGGCCACATATCCAGAGAAAATGGCTGCCATTGGGACTGGAGAGGAGGAGAGGTGAAGGAGACAAAGAACAAAGTGTCCAGGGGCAAAGATAGGGCTGCGGAGCCAACCGCCAGAAAAGAAGTGAAAATGGTTGCCTCCCCAGCCAGAGCAGCACCTGCCCAGTTGGAGATATCCTGTCGGCTAGGGGAAGCCATTTCTGAGTCCCTCTGGTAGGTGCTGCTCCTATTAGCCCATTTATATTTCCCTCCACAAACCCTTTAACTCTAACTCTGCCCACAGCCCTGATTGGCCAATGCAGATGCGCTCTCACCTCCTGATTTGTCCGTGATCAGCATCCGCGCTATGATTTGTCACCAGCCCCGCTATCATGCTTTCCTGTGGAAGCGGGGAAGCTAGATAAGAGGAACCCGATCAGCGCTCCAGAGTTCACTCGAATTCTGACGTGGAGGTAAACTAAGCTGTGTGCTCTGAAGCGGTGCCGGAGACACCTATAAATGAGGCTGGGTCCCTATCCAAGCATGAAATGTAAATGTGCTTTGTGCTACAGGACTGTGTATTGCCAGAGAAGCTGAGAGCAGGATCTTTCAGTGGGAGATTTGAAAGTGCTCTACTGCAAATTGCACCAGAGAGCTCTGGATGATCCCTACCCCTATGGAGTGTGGAACTGTAAGTCTTCAATGTGGTGCTCAGCACTGACCAGATAATAGAGAGGAGTGCTGCACACCTTAAAGAGAGAAAAATGATACAATTACCGGTGCTCCAATGTTAGAACGAAAGCCTGCAGTCAGTCCTGAGTACATAGAGGAAGGAACAGAGGGCACAGCGGATTTTGCAAATTCAAACTCATTTATTGAGCCAACACAACGTTTCGACCGTGGAGGTCTTTCTCAAGTGACAATGGCAGCCATTGTCACTTGAGAAAGACCTCCACGGTCGAAACGTTGTGTTGGCTCAATAAATGAGTTTGAATTTGCAAAATCCGCTGTGCCCTCTGTTCCTTCCTCTATGTGCTCAGCACTGAGCCAGCTAGGATTCCCCCTGTATGCCCCTGTTTTATTGAGTATAGATCTGATTTGTGTTCTTGTGTTGTGCTTGCTGGTTCCGGGTGGAATAAAAATGATTTATTGAACTGCTTGTCCTGTCTGGTGCCTTGATCCCTGGGTTACGTCCTGGTCTTCTGTTACAATGAGAATTTGGAGAAAATTATGATTGTATAGACTGGAAAGTACTGTATGAAAAACATGGAAAGGAAAATAATCTGGTGAAATAAATTTATTATGTGAATGATTTAATGTATGTTTTAATATTGTTGTACTGTTTAATAATTTCTTTTTCAGTACATCTTTGCTTCATTAAACAAAATATGTACAAACATCTTAACACCCACTATCCCTTAACTCACTATCTCCCACTCTCCCCCTGTCCAGTGGGTGAAAGGGGGGCCCACTCAGAGAGAATTATTAAGGTATTTTGGTGACTACTACAGTACTAATACAGAGCTAAGTTACAATATAAACACTCATTATTTTATAATGATCATTGAAGTAAACACTTCAAACAATAGTGTGTGTCCCAAAAAGTATTTATTACAAAAAATAAATAAATAGATTAAAATAAAAAATGTTAAAATATAAAATATTTGTCATATTAAAAAAGCATCAATTGTTTTCGTGTTGACTATAATGTGGGGATCTACATATGATATAGGATTAAAAGATTTATGGTTTTTCCAGCCTGTCTTCTTAATATTGCCACTATGCTGTGCAGTGACTTGCTTCATGATAGTTCACATATAAAAATACAAGACTCTTTCCCTGAGACCAGCAAAGAACATGCAGTTTCATGAACAGTGTTGTGTTTGCTGTAACCTGCAGCCTGATTGATTGCCATGTTCACATTATTGCTATTATATACTGATCTATACTGCAGAACGAGTGATTAATATTCTGGAATATAAAATATAGCATTGCTATATTGTGCTCATGTTGGATTATGGGGTTTTGACATACTGTACCCAGTGTGGTTTTTCAATGGACTATTAGGAATTTTCACTCTATATTTGTTCTGTTTACTCAGGTGTCCCCTTGTTGCTTGGCAACTACCCTGCCCATCATGCATTGCATCTCCTAGAGAGGTTTTGGCATGCATTTAACCCTTTAAATAAATGTTGTTTGCAGTTTTCTGTTAGACCTTCCCTGAAGAAGATCCATCAGGAGACTGAAATGTCAGGGATCTAACCTATTGGTAATGTGACCAATAAATATACATGTTTTCCACATATTTGACTCTTTTTTTTTATACAGACAGACAGACAGACAGACAGACAGACAGACAGACAGACAGACAGACAGACAGACAGACAGACAGACAGACAGACAGATAGATAGATAGATAGATAGATAGATAGATAGATAGATAGATAGATAGATGTGTGAAAAATATAAAATAAGTGCATGCTTCATAGTATAAATCTATTGGGAGAGAGTGAACAGTTAGGTACCTCACTATGCAGGCTCAGATTACCACACCCTGTAAACTGTGCTAGGATGTTAATAATTAACTCCTAAGCAGGTCTGTTCTTTAAAAGACAGGAAGTTGCACCTTTCTGTGCTTCTAGAACCGCCAAAGAGACCTGTTCATGTTTCACTGCTGGGCCTCACACCCAGCACGGAATGCCACAGAAGTTTCTTGTTTCAGAACATGTAGGAGCCGAGAGAGCTGAAAGGTTCCAGGGTTCAAGTTGCCCAGAAGGAGTTTCTTGGGGACTACAGGATTCCATTGCCTAAAAAGTAAAAGTGTCAGGAGGAAGTCATCTCTCAGAGGATGTGCCTGGAGTTGAACTTGCCTTGGAATCCTAAAGTAAGGACATTTATCTGAATGTTGCATTGTCCCTTTAAAAGCCTAAGAAGCGATTTCCCTTGCCTAAGAGAATAAAGGAAGTTTTTTTAATGAAATATGGGGTGTGAGACCCTTACTGACCCAACCGTGAGGCAACCTATCAAACTATTTAATAAAATTATAAAATGTGTAGGATTAGAAGGATAAAAACACACAAATAAATCATAATATAACCACCTTAAAGGTTAATAGAAATTGTGTTACCACAATGCGTTTCACTGCAGAATGTAGAGAGGAAGCTGTAGCACGTGTGTTTAAAGTGCTCCTATGGATCTGCTGGCCAATCTGGCTGCAGCCGACATCCAATGGACAAACTGCTAGATTGGTTTGGTATAGTACCATCATCCAAAACATTTTTCTATGGATGAACAAATGTCCAAACATTAGCAACTGGAGCCATGATTACAGACCATGGGCCCCATGCAGTAAGCGGCGCAAAGTCACTTTTCGCCCGTTTTGTGCCAAAAATGCATACCCCGATTCAGTAAGGGCCGAAAACTTGGCAAAAAGCAAAAAAAAGCTAAGTTTGTTGGCGATTTTTCCCCCGCCATCGGCGCAGCGAAAAGGCACTTTGCGCCGCAACTAGCCATGTTTTGAAACCCGCTCAATTCTAGTAGTGGCGAGTAGCTTTGCGCCGCTACTCGCCACTCTAGAATTGAGATTTTCACGGCAATCCGTCTCGCCGCAAAAAGTTGGCAAGTTGCTAGTGAGAGGCTGCGGATGAGCGGCGGAACGGCACTTAGAAAAATGTAGGCCTTTTTCCTGCCTGGGATTGATGTAGGGGTCTCCGGAGCTGATACCCATTAATACCAGCACCGGAGCCCCCTGGCATGCATCCAAGGCAGGAAAAATGCATTTAAAGCCCACTTCATTAACTTAGCAGCTAACCGCTAAGGTAATGAAGGGGATAACCAACCGTGCCAGGTTTATTGTGGGTAGCGGGGGTGGGTGAAGGGGTATTTGACCCTTGGTGGTTGTTTAGGGCTTGTGGGGGGGTTGCGGGTGGACTTAACCCCTTCATGACCTTAGTGGTTAATTCCGCTACGGTCATGAAGGGGTTAAACCCTCCCGCTACCCACCCGCAAGCCCTAAACAACCACCGTTGGGGCTAATACCCACTTCGGCCACCCCCGCTACCCACAATAAAAAAAATACACAAACAACAGCCCCACACTAAATAAATACATACATACATACATACATACATACATACATACATACATACATACATACATACATACATATATATATATATATATATATATATATATATATATATATATATATATATATATATAAAGCAGAAAGTAGCCGTGTTAGTTCAGTTGCGATAGTGCAGAATAAATGAGTTCTTCAGTATTAGGTGATACCTTTTTTATTGGACTAACAATTTATGTCATAGGACAAGCTTTCGAAAGTTCTCCTCTCTTCTTCAGGTCAGCAATGCAGGAGTATTGCTGACCTGAAGAAGAGAGGAGAACTCTCGAAAGCTTGTCCTATGACATAAATTGTTAGTCCAATAAAAAAGGTATCACCTAATACTGAAGAACTTATATATATATATATATATATATATATATATATATATATATATATATATATATATATATATATAAACAAATTTCAGCTTGCACTCAATGTACTCAAAAACATTAACAGGTGCCAGTCTCTAATAATAATAATAGAACAATATTACCATTCTCACGTCCGGTAAAGGAAGGGACTGCACTCAGATCAGTAAAGGCAAACAAAGTCTGTATTAGGCATCAGTACAAAATGAACAGGCCGCCCAATCCATATATATATATATATATATATATATATATATATATATATATTACACCAACAACCCCTATACCCCCCTAACATATAGAACATATATGCACAGAAATGTTACTATAGGCCGACGGGGGCCCTCGGGTGTTACCAAAACACATACATACTTATAAATAAATAACCCCCCCTAACACATACAGTATAGTAATGGGCACAATTACTATTATCCACAAATGGATAATAGTGCATTTGCCCATTTAAAATACATAAAGAATAATAAATACATGAAATACATATTGCACTCACCCGTGTCTGGCTGCCATGATGAAGGCCATCCTCATCTTCATCACCGTCCATGCCCCCTCCGATGCTGCAAAACATAAACAAGAATAAAAACAGCCAATGAATGTCCCCTAACCCCTTAATCACCATTGTGGTTATTAACCGCTACAGTCATTAAGGGGTTAACCCACCCTCACCCAGCACTCGGGAGGCCTAAATACCCTCCCCCACTACCCCCCCCCCCACCCCGTGAGGCCTAACCACCCTCACTCACCCAATACCCAGCCGGGAGGCCTACCCACATTTCCTTGGGCTAAATACCCACTTCCCCCACCCCCAGTACCCACAATAAAAACAACACACAGCCCCACAATAAACATCATTATATTTATTAAATACATAACCCATCCCCTGTGCCCCCCCATAAATACATGATTTATTTTTTTACATACAGGGTTAATACCCCAGGCCCACGGGAGTCCCCGGTGGGCCTGACGGGTCACCTCACAGACCTACAGTAGCCCAGCACCATGTTTCAAACAGGGTCTGGAGGCCTACGGGTGGTCCCCGCCAGGCACCGTAGTCTACCAGGTGGTCTTCGCTGGTCTTCGCTGGTCACCGTGGGCCACAGTGGGGTCCCAACGGGTAGGCCCGCGGCTGTCTCGGGGGCCCCAGGTCAGACCCACAGGTGTCTGAGGGGCTTCGGGTGGTCCCTATGGGTCCGCGGTGCCCCCACAGATGTGGGGCCACCGGTTTTTCCCCGCAGCTGTCCCCCGTTGACCCGGCAGCCGTTTACCTGTGAGAAGCCCGAGGAGACCGCAGGTGGTCTCCATAGGTCCCCCGCAGACCTGAGGAAAGAACCCTGTATGTAAAATAAATAAACATGCTATTATTAAAAATACATTCATGATGCTTCGTTACCATAGCAGAAAGCCGCAAAGGTAAGGAATGATTGTTTATTGATATGGGTGTTTTATTCATAGTGTAGATGTGCAGAGGGTCTCCGGAGCTGGACCACTTTGGTTTTAGGTCCGGGGACCCCCTGATTCCCGAGATACAGGCCACTTTATGGGGTGCCGGTATCCTTCTGCTTTGTTTACATTCCGCGGTCACGTGATCGGGACATTTAAATGCAAAGGGATACCGGCACCTCATAACGGGGCCTGTATCTCAGGAAGCAGGGGGTCCCTGGACCTGAAACCAATGCGGATCTCTCTCTGCTGCAGACACATCTCGCCAGGCAGACTGTCTCGCCACCGGTTACTCGCCATGTTTGGCAATGTTGCTCTCGCTGTAATTCACCAGGGATTCAGCCCTTCCTGCATGCAGTGAGGGCAACATGCCAAAAACATGGCGAATTCAAACCCCTGGTGAATTTGCTTACTGAATTTGCTTACTTATTTGCTTACTGCATGACCCCCCATGTCTCCGTGTCTTTGTACCAAGCCAACTAATGAAAGAGCCAGTCATTTCTTCCAAAGTCACTGTAGGAATCCCTCTGTTGTGGGCAGCTTCTGCCTATGAAAGGGTCTAATGAAGAACTGTCCCAAGTTAGAGTGACCACATAAAGTTAAAGATAGTGGTCTACATATAGGGAAAGGTTGGATGTCATCGACCCGATTCCCGATATAATAAGCCTTCCTGGTGGATTTCGAAGGATCTTGTGTGCCTCGGGTTATTTTTAACTTCCAAAAGATGCAAATCAAAAATCTTTTGATATTAGTAAGTTGAATCCTGATCTAACAATATATAGGATTTAATATCGTCCAAAAATTTGAATGCTGCTGTTAAATAATCACAATTAATTAATAAGAATGGCCCCACCTTTATCAGCCTGTTTGATAACAATATTCCTGTTAGTTGGAAGCTCATTAAGTGCTCTTTTTTCACCAGGAGTAACATTGTTCATATATTGAAACTTTGGTTTACACAAGCAATTCATGTCTTCCAAAACCTAATAATAAAACACATCTAAATGATTCCCCTTCGAATGGTATTGATAAAAGAGAAATCTAGGGTTAAAATGGGAGTGTAGAAATGAACAACTTTGACTAGTAATCTCCTCAGAATCACACCTCACTAGATTACAATTGATGTGAGTAGCCACTGGTGTGTCCAATATTATTTGAGAACTGTATGTATCAATTCTGCCAGCAAAGATTGAATTTCAGAGAGATGATATTAATCTCTATATTCAATGATGACAACAGGGCAATTCTGTTTAGTTTTCTGTAGTATTAAATGTCTCTTTAGTGTAATCTTCCTAATAAAATTATTCAGATCCGCAAATAGATCAACTGAATTAGGACCAGAAGTGTTTGATTCAGTGTAAGTTGAATATATGATAAGTTATATACTGTATGTAGCCCCCTTTCCCTATGACAAAGGGAACTACGTGTGCTGACTTTACTTGTGGCTCACAGAAGGCCTAAGGCTCCGCTGCTGGGAGCCTGGGGTGAGCTCTCGCCTTCTCGGTACATTGCCTCCACCTGGGAGGGAACCCAGACAGTGGGATAACCACTCACAGGAACCAATACAGTGATAGTAACACACACGCAGGTGTAATATAACAGTTTACTAGCAAGCAAATTACAATAAAAACCACCACACAATCTCCCCACAGAACAATGACTCAACACAATGTCACCACTCCAGGTGGGGGTTCCCACAAAGCACTGCGGGTGCCCTGGGCACCTAACCACCCTTGTGTCCACAAAGCAAGGCCCACCCAAAGAGTGTGTGGAGTAGTTCTACCCCTGTGTAGAGTCATTGGTGCACTTTCAATACCTCTCTGGGCACTCCTGTACCCAGGTGTCACTGTCAGCAAAGGTCAGTCAGGTCCCACGATGTGGGGCCTGCAAATCCCCTTCTCACCTTATCCAGTACACCATGTGGGGTGACCTCCAGCTGGAGTGTCTCACTGTTATCGTTTCTGTGTGTGGCCCGAGGCCTGGTCCCAGACCACAGGCCGCCTATCACCACGTGGCCGTCCGGTCACCGCTTTAATAACAATGCTGTGTGCTATTGGGGAAGCGTCTCTATCTAGAGTCCTTCCCTACAACACACAAACTGGAGGGACTGGGGCTAGCTGTTGCCTATGGGGCAACACTGGCCTTGTCCAAAGGAGCACTGCTCCTTGGACACTACCTGCTCTGCTGCACCGGTCCCTGCACCGACTGGCATGCCTCTCTTCGCGCCAAACTTACTGCTCTGCCTCTGCGTGAATTCTCGAGTGCTATTGCCTCTCCTACCCTACTATGGGACATTTAGTCCTGTAATGGCCGCGGCACTGCTGCCCAACTGTGCATGCGCCCAGAATTCTTTGTGCATGCGCGAGCATCCAAGATGGCGGACCCTGCTTTCCGGTTATGCCACGGAGCTTAGCTGGCTCCAATCGCCATGCATCCTTCCACCACCCACCGCGGAAGTGAGGGGGGAGCAGGGATACATCCTCCCCCTGGTGGAGAAACCAATGGCCCCACTTGGAAACAACATGATAATACACAAGTTATATAATAAAAATACAGTGCATCTATACAACTTAACTGAGAATAATACATCTAAACATTGTTACTCATTTTGGTGAGCATGGTTATAACAGAAGCTAACCTGCTCCGAGACAGCTGCTGAGACTCATAGTGAGATGCCCCCATTGAATCATACACCATCCTCTGGCATCCTTCCTGATATTTTTAGTGACCATGCAATAGTGTACTGTGTAAGAAAATTAAACCGCCCCATTCAATCCCTAAAGTTCTCCTCACTAAAACATTTAGAAACTTTAACCCACAACAGTTTCTGGATGACCTTACCAACTGCCCATGGCACAGAATCGATTTAATTCCCGACCCTGATTCTGCACTCGACTATTTCCAATCCGAGTTCTTAAAACTCTGCGATACCCATGCTCCACTACGCAAAATATGGGTATGGGGGGCCCACCTTCCATGGGTTACAACTGACCTTATAGCACTCTACCAGTTCAGGGATACAAAGTAACTGGCACTACCAAGGATCTCAATCAATACAGATGCCTGCGGAACATGTGCACAAGGCAAACAAGGCACGAAAAAGCACAATATTACTCTGACAATCTCCACCAGAATACATCAAACCCAGCTAACTTCTGGAAGGTTATCAACAATATATTCCAGTCTTCTAACCATCAACAACCAAGTAATATCACTAAGGGGGATATTACTCTGACAAACCCCACTGACATTGCAAATGCATTCAATGATTACTTTGTGGGGTGTGCCACTAACTTATTAGCGAAACGCAGCCCAAACCACAAACCTGAATCTCATCCTGGGAGTACCCACATAGCCCCACCCCCTCCCAACATTGCCCACAATTTTCAATTTGGCCCAGTATCCGAATGTAAGGAATCCACACCTCAGTTTACTGCTTACCTTGCCTTACAGACCTGTGCAGTCCTGGAACACTCCCCCTGGTATCTACTGCAGCTGTGCAAGCTATTACTGCAGCCCCAGCCTGGGTTCAGTCATTAGAGCAATGCTGTCACACGCCCCTTCTGCTATTGGTTCGCTGACCTTAAAATACAGCATTCCCACAATACTTCTCTGCCGAGCATAATCCTTCTTGGATGTTTACTGTGTTTGCCACTGCCACCTGTCTTGGCCGCCTTGTTGCTGTGTTCATGTTCATGTTCCTTGTTCCTAGTTCATGTTCCTGGTTCCTGGGGCCTACTGCTCTCTCTCCATTGCAGAGGCCGTGTCCTGGTTCCCGTGCTGAAGCGGTGGATCTCCCGCGTAACTTCAGCTCCCTGTTTCCTGAGGCCTGCTGCACTTCCCATAGCAGAGGCCTGTCTCCGATCCCAGAGGTCTATAGCTCTCTCTCCCCGCACAGGCTCGTTCTGGACTCCAGCGCTGAAGCATTGGTTTACCAGTGCTGTCTGGCGGTGTGCCCACTCTGGTCAGCCTTCTCCTTCCTGAGACCGGCGCCATGGGCCGTGGATGCCACTCGCACAAACCCCGTTCCCGACCTGCAGCAATTTCGCTGAAGCAGGAAGACCTGCTTGATCTCCTGTTGCTCCCCGCTTGGACTACGTTGATGTCTCCAATCCTTACCCTGGCTCGTCCACTGACTACGCTGCTCTCTCCAGTCCCGAGCCTGCTATGTACGTCTACAAACTGCGCAATCCGGATCAGCCTGCGCGGTCTAAGGTCGGTGCTTATACAACCCCAACTCAGCCACGCGGTCCGACCCTGGTTTGTGGCGAGCACAACCACCGTGACACCAAAGAGGAGATTACACAAGCACTCCTCAAATTAAAACTAAGCAGCCAATGTGGACCTGACTTACTACAATCTAGGTTCCTACGACTTGGTGCCCCAGCCTTTGCCAAACCAATTGCTTCCATAGTCAACTCTATCCTGTCTGCAGGCCATATCCCTAAGACCTGGAAAACTGCCATAGTTGTCCCAATCTTCAAAAGTGGGGACAAAAACACTGTCTGAAACTACAGGCCAATCTCACTTCTCCCAATTCTATCCAAAGTAATGGAAAAATGTGTCCACTCCCAATTAAGCGATTACTATACCAAGACAAATTTCCCTAGCCAATTCCAATCTGGCTTTCGCCCCAAACACTCTACCGTAACTACCCTGCTAAAAGTTTGCAATGAAATCCAGTGTGGAAGGGAACGGGGACAACTCACTGGTGCAGTATTCCTAGATTTTGCAAAGGCTTTTGATACTGTTAATCATGCTATCCTGCTTAACAAACTCCAGAGCTCTGGAATAGGGAAGCATGCTTTAAACTGGTTTCAGTCCTACCTATCAGGTAGATCCCAACATGTGTCCATCTCAGGCTCTAACTCCAACCCCCTGGATTTCACATGTGGTGTCCCTCAAGGCTCTGTTCTGGGGCCCCTACTCTTCTCAGTGTTCATCAATGATCTTCCCATAGCTTGTCAGGAAGCCTCAATACAGATGTATGCAGATGACACAATCCTATATGAACACAGCCATAGCCTCTCTGACCTTCAACACATACTTCAGTCTGACTTTTTGAGACTCGAAAACTGGATTTCCCAAAAAAAAAACTGTTTTTAACACTGACAAGTCTGTAACAATGGTATTTGGGACCAAGACTAAATTTTTAAAGCTTCCAGCGACTGAGGTCCAGATTAGAACCAACGCTAATACCACCCTAACCCCTGTCACTAGTTTTAAATACCTGGGCATATGGTTTGACTCCCACTTAACATTCGGGATGCACATTGATACCCTGACAACCAAGACCTATGCCAAACTAGGGGTACTTTACAGGAACAAATCCTCCCTAAGTCTCCTGGTCAGAAAGTGTATCGCACAGCAGATGCTAATGCCAATTATTGACTATGAAGACATAGTATATGGCTCGGCACCCCAAACCCACCTTAGCAAACTTGACACTCTCTACAATTCAATTTGTCGTTTTGTTCTCCAATGCAACTATAACACACATCACTGCGAAATGCTCAAAGAACTAGATTGGTCATCACTAGAGTCTAGGCGCAAAGTTCACCTTTCCTGTCTTGCCTTCAAATACTTTCTGGGCAAGCTACCTACCTATCTGAACAAGCTCCTCACCCCTACCACATGCAGCACTTATCTGAGATCTGACTCCAAAAGACTGTTCATGGTCCCAAGGCTCAACCAAGTATCCGGACGTTCCTCCTTATCTTACCGTGCACCCCAAAACTGGAACAACCTACCAGAGACACTCACGTACACCACCAGTTTAAGTTCTTTCAAATCGAAGGCTGTCACACATTTTAATCTGGTCTGTAACTGTTTCATACGCCCATAATATATATTATCTTTAACTGTTAATGCAGTGTCTTGTATATAATTTATACCCTGTTCATTTATGTAACTGTATTTGTAACCATGTATTATTTGTCTTAACTCTGTGCCCAGGACATACTTGAAAACGAGAGGTAACTCTCAATGTATTACTTCCTGGTAAAATATTTTATAAATAAAATAAATAAATAATAAATACATTTTCATTGGCAGGGGGCGTCTCACTCTTTGACTCCTATGAGTCTCTGCTCCTGTGTCTTCTTTGGTGGAGGGGCTACCATCAGCTTGAGGCCCTGGCCCTCTCATAAGGTGTGACCTCAGTCTCTAAACAATCTCTTTGGGGAATGAAGTGCAGGCTTCTTGGATCAAGTGGACAGCATGTTGAAGCCACTGGGGTTGGTACCTATGGCGTTGGCCCATTACATGGTGCTTCTTCGGGTGGTGCCCACCAGACTCCATTTGAGTTTGCGGGGGTTCCTTCCAAAGGATCTTGAATCTGTTCAGCTACCGAGTCTAGATTATCTTCAAGCCGTTCTGGCCCACTGGCCATTGCTATTGAATCTTGTTCGGGGCCACTGTCCCCCATTTGAGCAATGGGCAGCAAGTGATTGCATTGCCAGTCCTTTACCCTCCCATCTTCATCTCTTATTTGGTAGACAGGGAGGCCCGGCATCTGGGACTCTACTTCAAAGGAAGCTTCGCAAAAGCGGTCCTCTAGCTCAGGGGTGTGCAAACTTTTCCCTGTGCACACCACTGCCTGCTCTCTTCAGCGTCTCATGCCGCCCACCCTCCTTGATCGACCCCGGCGTCAAATAACACGTGGGATCATGTGACGTCACGTCACCATGGTAAAGATGTCTGGTCTGGGCCAGTTCAATACGGCTTTAACCTTAAAAGGATCTGTAGCCACTCCTTCTGCGAACACTATGTGGCCTACATAGGTGACCGAAGTTCGACAGAAACAACATTTGACTAGGGACAAATTTAGTCCTTCTTTCCCATCTATCCAGGACTTTCAGAAGGCGTTATTCATGTTCATTTAGTGTTTTACCAAATATTTTAATATTATCAAAAAAGAACAGGCATTCCTGGGAATTCATATCCCCAATAGTCCCAGATTGTCTTCTCCATTAACCTCTGGAAGGTCGTAGGTGCACTATCAATGCCTTGGGGCATCGGGTGAATTGGTAAAACCCGAGGGGGCAGACAAACACAGTCTTCTCCTGGTCTTCAGAGCTCATGGTACCTGGTAGTATCCAGACTTCAGGTCCAGCATGCTGAACCACTGACTGCCAAATAGGGCACTGAGGATATCTTCTACCCGCAGCAGGGTGTACTGGTCTGGTACCATGCGACGGTTCAGGGTGTGGTAGTCTATGCATAGGCGGACGGACCCATTCTTCTTGTGTACTACCATGATGGGAGAGGTGTAGCGGCTACAGGACTCTGTTATGATGCCCGACGTCTTCATCTTCTTTAGGACGTCTCTCACGTCCTCCACATCTCTGGGAGTGATGCATCTGGAATGCTCCCGGAACATCCCACAATCAGTTTTTTTTTACAAATTAATGGCAGAATAGAGTCTGGGTAACAAAATGGATACAAACAGACAACATGGTTTCCGAATCACTTGAATTCCATGTACAATACTCAGGGCTACTTTGCATCTATACAAACGGGTGAATCATCTGATTAACCCTCCAGGCGCTCAGAATATAGCATAGTCCTGCTGGTGAAAGATAAAGTAAATCTTCTAGACCCAGGCTATACACAACCTTAGTGTAATATGAAGAAACATTCCCCCCAACCGGCTCGCCGCGAGCACTATGAGGTTGGGATATGGGACACTCACGTGTAAGTCCTTGTAGTGGTTAGTAAAGCCTCTGCGGGTCTTCCCAGTATGATATACCTGCTTCTCCTGGCTGAAGTCAGGGTGTCTCTGCTCGTGATCTGTGCTCTTCACCGCCAACCAAATACCCGCAGACGCGGAGGGCGGTCACCTGACCGGCGGCCTGAACGGTACTTGCTGATGACGTCACGGCATACTCGGTGAAGGAAACCGCAAGCCAGCAGGAACTCAGCGTGCAGACGCTTGATGCAGCAATGTGAAGGAACTTCTCAAGGAGAGAAAGATGCGTCGCACAGCACAAAAATAGATGAAGGCTGATGTGGGATAAAAATAAGCTTTATTTGCACAAGGTGCAAGCGAGTCCTCTTGATGCGTTTCGGCCTGGAAGGCCTTTGTCAAAAGAGTAATTCGCTTGCATCACAAGACATCCATTTATACACCAGCAAACCTATGACAGCTGTTCAAATCAATCAACACAATGAGTATCAGGTGTTTAGTATAATAATCATTGATCACCTCATTATGAAACATAGAGTCCGCATAGTCAACATAGATGTCAGATGAAAAAGTTAAAATACAAAAACATCTATGTTGACTATGCGGACTCTATGTTTCATAATGAGGTGATCAATGATTATTATACTAAACACCTGATACTCATTGTGTTGATTGATTTGAACAGCTGTCATAGGTTTGCTGGTGTATAAATGGATGTCTTGTGATGCAAGCGAATTACTCTTTTGACAAAGGCCTTCCAGGCCGAAACGCGTCAAGAGGACTCGCTTGCACCTTGTGCAAATAAAGCTTATTTTTATCCCACATCAGCCTTCATCTATTTTTGTGCTGTGCGACGCATCTTTCTCTCCTTGAGAAGTTCCTTCACATTGCTCCCGGAATGGAGTCACATCATTCAACCAGATCGTGTGCTGGGCGCTCCTGCTGAAGCCCACATCCATCTCATTGGTGAAGAATACCTCCCGGCGCTCCTCCATTTTGGTACTTAGCCGTTTCTTCCAGTCCGTGGGCAGGGTCAATGCCCTGAAGTTGAACTGCAACTCAGCCGGGGCTTCTTGCATGTTAGCGGAGTTCACATGAGCCAGGGATTCTACGGGCATAACAGGTATATTTGACCCCGTGCTTGACCGACATCAAACCATATGGGATGGAGCAAGATATACTGTATCGTCACTTTGAAGCAGTTAGGAAGGGCCGTCTTCCATTCCTTACTTTCTGGTACCACCATGAACCTTCTCTTGGCGTCCTCTTCTGGTGTGGTCTCTAGGGAGAAATACCAGTCTGCTTCATCACGTCCTGGGTAGTTAGGTACCCTGGTAGAAACTCGGTCAACTCCATCTCAAGATTGAAGAATTGGCCGAATCAATCCTGGGCCGAGATCCTATAGCACTCCTCCTTGACTAATGGGTGGATCCGTAGTGAGGATAGTGGTAATTCGCCGGCCTCTTGCAGATAGGCCCAGATCAGGATCCGTACCACATCTGCATTTGTCCCCAGTATGATGAGGGAATTTGGATGTTCCCGGGGCTTGGGAAATGTTAGAGCTTCAACTTCCATGGGGTGGATTTTGTTGGTGTTCAGTTGTGGTATATTGAACTGCACTTGAATCACACCATTGATAGGGTAGTTTTCGCTACCAAGGCCTCACAGTTTCATTTTTAGTGCATAGGCACATGTTTCAGATTCTGGTTGTAGAATGGTCGTAGATAATGGTCACTTGCGACCCAGTATCCAGCAATTCAGAAGAGTATATTCCTTCCACTAGGACTCGTATGATAGCCCCAGGCCCTACTCGAATGTAGACATCTGGTTGGGGTGCATCCGCTGGGCACAGGAGCGCTCTCTGAGGATGTGGAGGGCTGTTCCATTGTTTGCACTGTGAAGGCCATGGCCCCAAGGGTGGGGGCCCTTGGCTTAGGACAGTCCTTGGCAAAGTGACCTTCTCGGTTGCAGTTGTAGCAGCGAGTACCTCAGGTCGCACTGGCACTAGGTGTAGTGACCGATCTCTGGGGCACCCTGGAAGATGAGCCAGGTGCCTCTGAAGGAGAGTTATCCTCTGCACTCTCTGTCACCTTAGACTTCTGGGCCGACGCCCCTTTGGTCTCTTCTTTGTGGGACTCCTTCGACTTCTTAGGAGTGTGTAGCCAAGTATAGGCTTCATGCCCTTTCACCAGACCTAGTAGCTCCTCAAATGTAGAGGGAGCTCCTTGTAGTAAGGAACACCGGATCATGATTACAATATGGTGGGTGGGTATAGATCTCCTTAGAAACTCTTGCCTATGATATTCATCCACTTCAGCAGCTTTAATTATATCGTGGGTACGTAGCTTCCACAAAATTAATTAGTTTTTTGAATGGGGACTGTTCTTCCCCCTCTTTTTGCCTAAGACAGTAGAATTTAGTCCAGAGTTCGCTTTCGCCTTTTCTGGGCCGTAGACTTGTATGAGCAAGTCCACTATCCTCTGAGCTGTAATGTATTCATTCTTGTCTCGGTACATGCATGCTCACCATTGTAGAGGCGGGGGGCTTTCCATTATCTGCTGTCTCTTTACAGATTCGGTGCATTACCATTCTTCCAATAATTTCAGGTTAAGTTCCCTCCATGCTCAAATCTTTCTTCTCCAACAGGAGTGGGTGATATCCCGAGAAAGCGTTAAGCTTGTGATAATTTTGGGACTGCGAGGCCTGCGCTAGGCCTTCAACAAGTTGCTGTAGAGTTTCCCCCAAGTCTGAGCCTCTGGTTGGCGGGTGACTATGGTATTCAAGCCAGTAGCTATGGACTGGCGTCAAGCTAGTTCTGTACCCTCAGGGGTAGCTGAGGGGTATGGGGTTTCAGCTCGGTAAGGTACCTCTGGTGTGGTCCCTGACTGAAGGATACCATCGGCATCCGCAGATCTGGATAGATCAATGGACAACCCGTTGGTAGGGCTTCTGGAAATGCAGGGTCAAGGTGTATATTCTACATGTATTTTGTGGCCGTCAGCCACTAGAACAATGTTTCAGCGGTATGTAGGGTCCCACTTTTGGCCTAGGTACTGGATGATGGCAAAACTGGGAAAGGGTCTTAGGTAGTCGCATGACTTCCCATGCGGATGTGTGGCTGGGACATCCCACACTGAGACCACGTGGCGGGAGATTCGTGGAATTCCGAGGCCCAGTCACGGACCTGTTGCTTGGAGGTACAAACATGATTCTATAATTTTTGTTACTATTCTTTCGGGCACAGGTCTGAATCTCTGCAGCGCCTCCAAATGTAGCCCCCTTTCCCTATAACAATTTGAACTATGCATGCTGACTTTACCTGTGGCTCACAGAAGGCATACACTGGTGACACATCTTATTCTCACGTGCGCGCCCGGCTTCTCCAGCTTCCCCGGCTTCCCCGACACCATGGAGTTTGAAGTGAGGTAAGCGGGGGTGCGGGGAAGCAGAGGGGCACAGCAGGCGCCGGGTTTGGGGTCGGGAAGGGGGACAAAAATGCGCGCGGAGTGGAGGGGGTGCACGGGGAATATGCGGCGGCGCGTGGTCTAGACCCGGCGCCAGCCGGAGTAGATCCCAGCCTGCCTCCGGCAAAAGTTAGAATAAAAGCTGCCGCAGCAGTAAGCCTTCGCCGCTGGGAGCCTGGGGTGAGCTCTCGCCTTTTTGTTACATTGCTTCCACCTGTGAGGGATCCCAGCACAGCAGTATAATTCCTCACAGGAACCAATACAGTGAGTAACAGACACACAGGTATAATATAATGGTTTAATAGCACGCCAATAACAATAACACCCACCACACAATTTCCCCACAGTGCAATGATCCAACACAATGTCACTACCCAAAGTGGGGTTCCCACAAAGTACTGCGGGTGCCCTGGGCACCTGACCACTCTGGTGTCCACAAAGCAAGGCCCATCCAAAGAGTGTGTGGAGTAGCGCTACCCCTGTATAGAGTCGTTGGTGCACTTTCAATACCTCCCTGCCACTCCTGTACCCAGGTGTCACCGTCAGCAAAGGGTCAGTCAGGTCCCATTACATGGGGCCTGCAAATCCCCTTCTCGTCTTATCCAGTACACAGCGTGGGGCGGGCTCCAGCTAGAGTGTCAAACCATTATAGTCTCTGTGTGTGGCCCGTGGCGTGGTCCCAGACCGCAGGCCACCGATCACCACGTGGCCGTCTGGTCACCAGTGTAATAATAGTGATGTGGGCTATTGGGGAAGCATCACTATCTTGGGGCATTCCCTTCAACACACAAACTGGAGGGACTGAGGCCTTGCTGGGGCCTATGGGGCAACATTGGCCTAGTCCAAAGGAGCACTGCTCCCTGGACAATACCTGATCCATTTGTGTCCCTGCTCCAGCTGGCGAGTTCCTCTCTTCACACCAAACCTACTGCTCTGCGTGAATCCTCAAGCCCTATTGGCTCTCCTGCCCCACATGTCCGTCTCCCCCTGAGCACTATGGGGCATGTAGTCCTGTGCGGAGCTGTCTGTAATGGCCACCACACTGCTGCCCTAATGCGCATGCATGCGCAAGCATCCAAGATGGCAGCCCCTGCTTGTCTGGTATGCCACAGAGCTCCACTGGCTCCAATCGCCATGCAGCCTTTCCCCATCCGCTGCGCTACATATATATTCATTTTTTGTAATCATAATTTGTTCTTTATCTTTTTATTTGGCCTTTTTCTCCTTTATGAGGCTTCTCACTCATGATCCCCTTGTAGAGAGGATCTCATTTTTCTTAATTATGAAATTCTGAAAGTGATTTTGTTGTTGATGATCCCATATGGGGTAACTCCTATCCATTGGTTCTCTCCTCCGGGGCTTCCCTTAAAAAGTGCTATGAGCAACATTTATTGTCTGTTTAGGCTTGACTCCAATCTTCCAAGTCTCCTCTTTAGTGGAACTCAATATAGGGGGAGAGTTCTGTTCATTTAGATCTCTTAACACTGAAAAAGCATTTACAGAACTAAAATCGACTGATGCTTTCCTATCAGTAATGGAATCCCGAGGTGTTTTGTCTTTTTTACTAGTTTGAAATCTACAGTATAGGTAGATCTAAATCTATTGTTATAATATTTTTTATTGTTATTATAATTATTACTCAGATACTTATTAAAATGATTAGTTTTATGTCCAGTAGGTTTGTTCCAATGTCTAACTTGATCTTTGGTATAATCAGTCTCTTTCAAATGTATTTAATTTCCTGGTTATGATCTCTCTCTCATAATATCTCTAGTCGCTTGTTGGTACTGTCATCTAGAGTCCTAAACTCCTCACAATCTATCAGTGTCATTAAAATATCCTGTAATGTCCCAATTTCTTCTTCAATCCCCTTTAATTTAACCTCTCAATACGGTATTTCATTTGTAATCTCATCAGTGCGAATGAGTAGCCTTCCAATATATCATTCCAATGCTTTGAGCACTCCTCATCCACAATAAAAGTAGGTTCTTTCAAGATTCTCAAAACCCTAGGTATCTTTTTATTATCTAGATATTTTTGTAGGGAAATCATATCCCACCAATTCTTCATTTAATTTTTCAATAGATTTTCCATTTGAAAGAACTATGGTTTCAAATTTGGTGTATCTATAACAGAATCCAAAATATCATAATTTAAAACGTTTTTAAAGTCCATTCCCCTATTACAGTAAGTCTATTTTGGCATGATTTTATTTTGCAAGAATTACAGGTAGAACATATTTATATAATAAACTGGCGTCAAACTGTTCAGCTAATAACTGTGGGTGACAATAAATATAAAGAACACAAAACGTGTGTATCAGCGATACAGTGCTCACCTAGTGACTGCTAATAATAATAATAATATGTAAATTACCTATTAATGTATATAATTGAAATGTAGATAATACAGAAATAAAATAACATTCATAAATTAATTTGCAAATAGTGATTACTACCACTAATATAGTGACAGTGATTATAAATAAAACATACAAAAATATATATATATGTGGTAGTCGTATTTTCACAAAATAAGTCCTAAAGGAATATTAAGAAGAAAAGATGATGTTTCTTAATAGCTAGAAGTTTGGATTTGTAGCCAACTCAAGATATTAAAAAAAGGATATGATTTTGTAGCAGCTTCAAATGGAAACAACCAATTCCAGGAGCGATCTAAAATGAAAAAAAGAAAAAGAATCGCATGATCCATACTATACATTTATTTAATAAAAATAAAAAATATGTTGGATTTCAAGGATTAAAAACAATTCATAATATAATCGCCTTAAAGGTTTATAGCAAATGTGTTACCACACTGGGTTTCACTGCAAAATGTAGAGGAATTTAGAGGAATGTAGAGGAATGTGTTGGAATTGTTCCTATGGGCACGTTGGTTTAGGTCTTTAAAAAATTAGTTGTTTCATATATTGTTTTTATCAAATACCAAAACAAATCATGTTTTGCCAAAAAAACAAAAATCTAATCCAGAACGGGGAAATGTTTTAGAACTAAAACCACATCCAAAACACAAAAATGTTTGAAAACCAAAACCAAAACATCAGTGCAAGTGCCGAACCTTAATCATGATAAACTTTTCTAACCTTAGTACATTTCAGCATAAAGACACAATCAAACCTTCTCATTTCTCTCTCAGAAATTCCCTAGTGCTTCGAGTTCTCACGAAACTGTTTTAAAACATGATTTACAGTTCAGAAGACAGGGATAAAAAGATGGCAAATATTTATTATCATTTTGGTTATAGTTATTATACAAAATAATGCAATCAAGCATATGAAAGAGCACAGTATTTAAATATAAAACAAACAACCAAAATATCACCTACTGTTTTTATTTTATTATTATTATTATTATTTATTTGTAAAGTGCCAATGTAATCCCCATCATGGTACAATGGGTTAGACAGATGTAAATGAAATAATCTGAGTTAGAGTACATGCCAAAGAAGGACAAACAAGAAAATACAAATACAAAAGGTACTGAGGGCATTGCTCGCGAAAGTTTACAATGTAGAGGGAACATAGATGGACAATGTTGAAATAAAAGGTAAAGTGTCTGCTCATTGTGTGTCAAAGTAGGGAGTCCTCAAGCTGAAAGCAATGCGGTTCAGCTCAGGAGACCCCTGGTCATCTAAACTATTAACAAAATTAATATGTATACACATACATTTTGGTGAGATTTTCACAGGGAGAGACGGCTCTCTCAGAGCAACTCTCTCTGCAGCAGATACAACTCGCCGGGTAAGGCCTATTCACAGGGTCGTTCATCAGATCACCGGCTAATCGCCTGTTTTGTGAATTTTGCTATGACGGGTAATTGAAGGCTTTCTGAATACCGTGATAGCAACGCTCATAAAAACGGTGATTTAAATGGCCCGGCAATTTGTTTTATAAACCTTTAGTGCATAGGCCCCGAAATGTCTGTGCCTTGTAATCCTTGCTCAGGTCTTGCAAAGCCTCTGCCAGCTTGCTATTGAATTCTGTCTGATGTCCGGAATCTGTTTCTTCTGTCACAGTCTCCTGCCGTTTCGTGGTATCACTTAATGAGCATTTAAGACCAGCTATTTGAGTTTTCAGCTCTTGAAGCTGTCCTTTTGCATTTCTTTTCCCACTCAATGCAATTGCTAGTTCAGCTTCTTTGTAGTTGAGTCGCGATTCCAAATCTCCCAGCTGACTCAGAGCAAGGCTTAAATCTGTTTCCATATTTCTGACCTGCAGCTGCCGGTACTCCTCCCAGGCCTTGTCCAGCTCCAGCTCCAGCTGCAGCCAGGCCTTCTCATAGGCTGTGTGGTCCAGCAATTCGCAGGCATCGGCCAATTCGACCACATAGTGCAGTGTCCGACCGGCCACTTGATGGACGGACACCTCCTCTCTCTCTTACTTTTTGGCAAGCTGTACCTTGAGCTCAGCAATCTGTGCCTGCAGGCTGTGAGTTGCTGGGATGTGTGTTCAGCTGCCAGTTTAGCTCTTCCATTTCTAGGCTTTACTGCAATTTCCCCTCCTCAGTGAGAGACCCGTTTCTTTAGTGCAGGGGTCTCCAAACCTGTCCTCAAGAGCCGAACACAGGCCAGCGTTTATGGATATCCCTGTTTCAGCACAGGTGGCTCAATCAGTGGCCCAGTCAAGCACTGAGGCACTGATTGAGCCACCTGTGCTAAAACAGGGATAAGAATCAGCATAGGCATTCTCCAGCTGATGAAGAGACCGTAAGGTTTCGAAACACGTTGGAAAAAGGTTCGATTTGTTGTATCTCATTGGACTCTTTACCCCACCACTGCGGGCTTACTCGGCAACTGGAGAAAAAGATCGCGACGTGAGTTGCAGTGTCGCTCCCCAGTGACGTCACAAACCCGGAAGTGCCAGATCGGTGGGCTGAGAAGCGTGTATCCAGCCAGCGTAAGAACTTGACCGATATCGCGACACCACTCGTGTACATCACGAGTTTGCTGGACTTTCTATCTCTGCGAGTGGGACTATCCAGGTTCTATTTGATCTGATGTGGGACCGAGAGACCGAAAGACGGGGAACTGCTTGCACCATCATTGATGACATCTGATTTGGCGTTCTGTCTGGTGCATGGGTAACATTAACCCTTGACATGTCTGTTTAATTCTTTTTTGATGTACGCACATTACTTACCCTTATTGGTTGGTTATTTTTAATATATCTTTTAATACACTATGAGCATTGTGTGCTGTGTTTTTTGTGTATAATTCTCCAGCTTACTTGACAAAATCACACTGTCACTCTCCAACTGATCCTTTTCTTTTGCCAAGGCACACTCTGCTTTTTCCAGTGCCGATTGCATCCTTGACTTTTCTTCTATCAATAATCTCTTCTCCTCTTCTAATTCATGGAGTCTTTTATCTCCTTCACATACTTGCACAAATAAGTTCTTGCTTATTTGGTTTAAAGTTTCAAACCTACTATTTAACCATTCAAAGGCCTCTCTCACAGAACGTATCTCTGTGTATAAGTAGCAAATTGTAAGAATTCAGGGGACACGTCCCACGTGACATCCCCCCCGCACTTACCGCAGCTCCTGCAGCTCCTACAGCTCCTGGAGCTGTCTCAGCCCCTTCTCCGGTTCTCGGTCGCGTGGCTGTCCCCGCAGCAACTTCCGGGTGCCTCCAGGGCCACGCATGCCAGCCCGTCTGCATTACAGGATGCGCGCGGACCCGCGCTCATTCTGCACTACCTCCGGTGATTTTCCAACGCCCCAGGCTATTGTGCGATGCCACACAATGCCCACAAGCAGCACAACTACCCCCTTCGGACCGTACCAGAGCAGCTTATATTATTGCCCTCTTGATCAGTGAGGCATTAGCCTGGGCTTCACCCATCTGGGAACTAAGGCCCAAACTCACCCAGGACTTCTGTAGTTTCAAAAGGGAGTTTTGCCAAGTCTTCAATACCCCTGGTCGTAGGCACATGGCTGCATCCTCTTTTCCACATTTCATAGGGCCGGAGGTCTGTAACACGGTATGCATTGGAGTTCCGGACGATTGCTGCGGAAACAGATTGAAATAACAGGGTGCTCTCCGCCGCCTTCTGGCTGGGCCTATCGGGATCACTGAAGGACAAAGTTAGCCTCCAGGAGAGACCGCCAGCTCTAGAGGACTTAATTGCCTTATGCATAAGTGTAGACCAACGGATGCATGCAGGAGAGACGTACTGAGCGCCAGACTCCATGTTTTGTTCTGCTTGTGTCTTCCATCCCCAGGAATTCTCCACCTAGCCTTCCGGCTCTGGACGCACCAGAACGTATGTAGCTGGGTAGCCAACAACACTCATCTTCGGAGAGACTGCGTCGCAGGAACGAAGGCCTCTGTTTCTACTGTGGCTCCTACGGACACATGTTGTCACGTTGTCCCCTGAAATCGGTAAACGCCAGAGCCCAGTGATGTATGAGTGGATCCCATTGGGTACAATTTATTCTCTTCTCTCTAACAAGGAAAGTTCCCCCAAGAGAATTTTCTTGCCCGTCCTCCTCGAAGGGCCCAACTTCCGGGCCTCTGCCTCAGCCTTCCTCGACTCCGGTTCCAGGGATAATTTTGTGGAGCAGGACTTCGCTAACAAAACAACATTCCGCTGGTAGGGAAGGCGGTACCTGTCGGTCTCGAGGCCATAGATGGTCGACCCCTCCAGTCAGCCTTCATTTCCCTGGAGACCACTCTCTTGTCACTCTCCACGAAGGATGTACACTCTGAGATGATTTCCTTCGACGTCATCCACTCCCCTTCGGTTCAGGTCATCCTGGGACTGCCATGGTTACAACAACATAATCCTGTTATTGATTGGACTGATAAGTCACCCATCCAATGGTCTTCTTCCCATCCTGGACCTTCGATGTCCCCAGCAGCGGTACTTGCCTGCCTGGATACCACCACACCTGGGGAGACCTCTCTGCCCAAGGTCTACACAGAATTTCTGGAGGTCTTCAACAAAGCTCACTCCGAGGTGCTTCCCCCATACCATCCTTTCGACTGCCCTATCGATTTGGTGCCTGGAGCTGTCCTTCCCAAAGCCAGGTTTTATCTCTTATCATTGCCCGAGACTAAAGCCATGGCGGAGTATATCAAGGAAAACCTCAAGAGAGGTTTCATCCGGAATTCTACCTCTCCGGCTGGAGCCGTTTTGTTTTTTTTTGTGAAAAAGAAAGATGGGACACTCCGTCCTTGTATTAATTATCGGGACTCAATAAGGTCACAATAAAGAATCGTTATCCCCTACCCTTAATCTCTGAACTCTTCGATAGACTGCAAGGTTCTACTATTTTTTCTAAGCTGGATCTGTGGGGAGCGTACAATTTCATTTGCATCGTGAGGGAGATGAGTGGAAGACCGCGTTCAATACGTGTAGAGGCCACTACGAATATCTGGTAATGCCATTTGGATTATGTAATGCACACACTGTCTTCCAAGACTTTATGAATGAGATCTTTCGCAATGTCTTAAATAGCTTTGTGGCCATGTACCTGGATGATATTCTCATTTTTTTAAGACTCTGGATGAACAAATTTAGCATACGAAGTTTGTTCTTTCACGCTTACTACAAAATCGACTCTAGCTAAGTTGGAGAAATATCTCTTCCACCAGTCATCGACCACGTTTCTGGACTATATCATTTCCGATAAAGGCTTCACCATGGATCCAGAGAAACTCAAGTCTGTCCTAGAATGGCCACAACCCAATTCCTTAAAGGCGATTTCTCGGTTTTGCTCTTTATTTCCGGAAGTTTATTCGCAATTTCTCTGCCACAGTGGCACTTATTACCGCCCTCACAAAAAAAGGAGCCGATCCTTCTTTCTGGCCTCCTGAAGCCAGCCTGGCGTTCGAGTCCCTGAAGAAAGCATTTGTCTCTGCCCCAATTTTACGGCATCCGGATCCCACCCTCCCTTTTACATTAGAGGTTGATGCCTCTGATATTGGAGCAGGCACTATTCTCTCTCAAAGAGCCGCTCCCCAAGAGAAACTTCACCCCTGCGATTTCTTTTCTAAGAAATTCTCTCCTGCTAAGAGGAACTACAATGTCGGTAATAGGGAGCTGTTAGCCATAAAAATGGCGTTACAAGAATGGAGGCACCTTCTAGAGGGGACTAAGGAACCCATTGCGATCCTCACAAACCACAAAAATATATTATATATTGAAGGCGCTCATCGCCTCAGTTCCCGTCTTGCCCGCTGGGCTTTTGTTCTTCTCCAGATTCAATTATGTAATCTCATACATACCTGGTACCAAGAACGCTAAGGTGGATGCCATGTCCCGTCAGTTTGCCATAGAGGAGAGGTCTGAGGAGGTCTTTGAAAGCATCTTACCATCCAAGTACATTATTTTGGCGAACTCCTTCGATGTTATGGAGAAGATTGTGGAGGCCCAGTCACAGATCCCTGAAGGCCTGGAGCTGCCAGATGGATGTCTATATGCTGACCCATGGTTTCACTGCCAAATAGTGGAATGGATCAGTCTTCTAGATCAGCGGGTCACCCCAGCATGAAGAGGACCACGGATTTGATAAGGTGGATATTCTGGTGGCCTAATATGCTAAAGGACATTCAAGAGTTTACTAGCTCTTGCCCTGTTTGTGCCCAAAACAAGTCAGTCCGTCATAAGCCCTCTGGTCTGCTACATCCCCTCCCGGTCCCAGAGTGTCCCTGAACACATATTTCTATGATTTTATTGTGGACCTTCCTCCCTCTAACGGAATGACAATGATTCTAGTCTTTGTAGATCGTTTCTCTAAACTATCCCACTTTGTTCCTCTCAAGGACCTTCCTAATTCTGCCATGCTCTCAGATATTTTTGTCAAGGAAATTTTTTGTATTCATGGTATTACTCTTTCTATCGTCTCGTATCGTGGTACACAATTTATCTCAAACTTTTGGCACACTTTTTCTCAAAGGTTGTGCATCTAGCTTCTTTTCTCTTCCGGGTATCACCCCCAGACTAACGGCCAGACCGAGAGGACCCAATCCCTGAAACAGTATCTAAGATGCTTTTGCTCAGATTCCCAGGATAACTGGGCGGAGTTACTCCCATGGGCAGAGTTAGCTACTAACTCCCTCAGGAACGAATGCACTCAAGAGTCGCCTTTTTTCATAAATTTCGGTTTTCACCCTAAATGCCTCCCCATTCCTACTCCCACCTCTGGGGTTCCTGCAGCAGTCTCCAGGATAACTGTTCTCCAAGATTCCTGGAGAAGGATAGAAAGATATTACAGGAATCAGTCCTGAGACAGAAGAGACAGGCGGACCGTCTCCGTCAAGAAGAACATAAGTATAAGCCAGGAAAAAAGGTCTGGCTTTCTTCAAGAAATATTAGACTGAAGATGCCTTCCCCGAAGCTAGCTCTTAGGTTACTTGGCCCCTTCTCTATTCTCAAACAGGTAAACCCTGTGGCATATCGCCTCCTTCTCCCGCCATCCATGAAGATTCCGGCGGTCTTCCGCATATCCCTCTTAAAACCCTTTATCCAAAGTCCTCACTTCCCTCATCACCCTCACAGACCTTCCCCAGTCACAGTACAAGGACAACAAGATTTTGAAATTTAGTCCATCATTGACTCTCGAGTCTCCAGAGGCAGAGTCTAATTCCTAGTCCACTGGAAAGGATATGGACCGGAAGAACGATCCTGGGTTTCACGGCAACAGTTTCACGCCCCCGCCTTGCTCAAACGATTCTACCAAAGATTCCCCCACAAGCCTTGGGAAGATTGTCCGAAGATTGTACAATCCTCGAGGGGGTGTACTGTAAGGATTCGGGGGACACGTCCTCTGCGACGTGCCCCCCCCCCCCACGCTTACCGCAGTTCCTGCAGCTCCTGCAGCTCCCGCAGCTCCCGCAGCTGTCTCAACTCCTGCTCTGGTTCTCGGCCACGCGGCTGTCTCCGCCGCAACTTCCGGGTGCCTCCAGGACCGCGCGCACTAGCCCGTTGGATTACAGGGCACGTGCTGACCCGTGCTCCTTCTGCACTTCTCTGGTGCTTGGCCCTACCTTCGGCTATCACGGGACGCCATGCAACGCCCACAAGCAGTGCAACTACCCCTGACATTCCCCCTGGTCCTGTCTTCCTATCCTTGCTGCCATGGGGACGCGCCTCCTCTCTTCCCCCTCTCCCATTGGCCTTTGCATGGTACTTAGTTCCTGTCCCCACGTTCAGTCAGTGCTCAGCACTCTACCTCGGTAGCCTTGTGCTGTCTGGTCTTGTGCTTGGCTCTTCTCTTGTATTACAGTTACCTTGTTCCTGACCCAGTCTTACCTTGTTCCTGACCCAGTCTGTCTGCGTACCTCCTCTGGATCTCGACTTTGGCTCACGGACTCGACTACACTTCTTCTCTACTCCTTGGACTTGGCAAACAGACACTCACTACACGGCTCTCTCTAATCCCAGACCATTGGCTTACGGACTCGACTCAACTGTTTTCCATTAGGTATTGCTGAATATTATCCCGTATTAAACCTTCAAGTAGTTTCCCCACTATTGAAGTCAGGCTTACAGGTCTGTAATTCCCCAGTTGTGATCTAGCTCCCTTTTTAAATATAGGCACCACATCTGCTTTAAGCCAATCTTGTGGTACTGAGCCTGTGGAAATGGAGTCCTTGAATATTAAATATAATGGTTTGGCTATTACTGAGCTTAACTCCTTGAGAAATCTTGGATGTATGCCATCGGGGCCAGGTGCCTTATTTACCTTAATTTTTTCAAGTCGCTTATGAACTTCTTCCTCAGTTAACCAATTGTTCATTAATATGGAGGTTGTGGCTTCCTCCTGTGACTACTATTGAACTTGATTCTTCCCTGGTAAACACAGAGGCAAAGAATGTGTTTAATACCTCTGCTTTCTCCTTATCTCCAATAATCTGCCTACCCATCTCACATTGAAAGGGTCCTATATTTTTTTTTCTCATTTTTTTGTTATTAAGGTACTTAAAGAACATTTTAGGGTTGACCTTACTTTATATTGCAATCCTTTTTTGATTATCAATTTTTGCTAATTTGATTGCCCTTTTGCAATTTTGTTACATTCCTTATCATTCTGATACGATGTCTCTGTCCCTTCTGACTTAAAGAATCTAAACGCCTTCCTCTTCTTGTCCATTTCCTCCCCTACCTGTTTATTTAGCCACATTGGTTTTGACTTATTTCTTTTATACTTATTACCCAAGGGTATGCATTGATAAGTGTGCTTTTCTAACAATGTTTTAAAAAATGCCCATTTATCTTCTACATTTTTCCCTGCAAAAACATCATCACAGTAAATTACTTGTAGATTAGACCTCAGTTTATTAAAATATGCCTTTCTAAAGTTTAAGGTCTTTGTTGAACCCAAGTAATCTTTTTTTTGATAATTTATTTCAATTGAGACCATGTTATGATCACTGTTACCCAAATATTCCAGGACTTGAATATTTGTTATTACTTCTACATTATTTGATATGACCAAATCCAGTACTGCCCCTCTCCTGGTTGGTTCCTCAATAATTTGGGTCATATCATTGTCTTTAAGCACCCCCAAAAACCTGTTTCCTTTTGTTGTAATGCTAATCTCATTGCCCCAGTCTATGTCTGGATAAATAAAATCACCCAATATGCCAACATGACCTAGTTTTGATGCCTTCTCCATTTGCAAAAGTATTTTAGCTTCCTCAATCTCACAGATATTTGTTGGTTTATAGCATATTCCCACAAACATTTTCTTTATACTTTTACCTCCACTGCTAATTTCTATTCACAAAGTCTCTACATTTTCATCATTCCCTTCATAAACATCATCCCTTATAATCGGTTTTAGATCCGGTTTAACATATAAACGTACTCCTCCTCCCCTTCTATTTCTTCGATTCTTCCGAAAAAGGGAATAAACCTCGAAATTAACTGTCCAGTCATGAGTTTCATCCCACCACGTTTCAGTAATTTAACAATTGCTGTGGATAGACACCTCTGTAGTGCAGCCTTGGCCTCTTGCTCTTTATTTAGTTGTCCATAGAGGCAATATATCTCATTCCCTGTGGATTAAGGTGTCTGGGTTAGGGCTCTTTTACCTTGATTAAAGGTGATCTCTTTCTTTTCCACTGTTCCTGGGACGCTTCTATGAGTCGCCTAAGGCTGCGGCATATCTCTGTTCTCTTGTAACGCAGGCTTTCCTGATGTTGAAAGGTCATCCTTAATTCCTTATGTAACACCTTTCTTCTTTTTTTTTCTCTTTGCTTTGAGAAGCTCTAAAGAATCAGTGGTCGTGTGTTCACATGTATTGCTCAAGACTGCTTTCAAAGTGGGAGCCATAGCTTCAGACATGGGGAAACCAAACTTCCCAAGAAACCAGTAAAGAGGAAATGTGTCTTTAAAGCAGAAACATAGGAATTAACAACAGAAATATTAGGCACAACAGAGAGACAAAAGATAGGAGAGCTGACCCTTAAATTTTAGACCTTAGCTTCAGTTACAGAAAGATCATAAATTGCAGGGAAAACCAGACATATACTTGCAGTTACACCTGAAACTTTAGAATCGGGCATAGGAATATCACAGATTGAGGGGAATTACAGTATGCAGCAACAAAATAATGGGAGCACTTTTGTCTATTGGAAATGGACCCTTTGAACCAGCAATTGTATACCCGAGCAAAGAAAACAAAAGCAAGTCTTTTTTTTAAAATATTAACAAAAAATACTAAGGCGCTCTCTGACTGAAATGAAAGATAAAGTCACTTATATTACCATGCTAGAGGGCCCCTGCATATACCCCAATGTTGGTATAAACCTTCGGAGTCCTCTGTCCGCAGCTCAAAACCCTATGGGGAATCTTTCCTTGATCCCCAGTGGAAATTGTGAAGAGAGAAAACAAGGGAAATGCAGATCAATAAATGGATGCAGAAAATAATCCAATAGAATCAAGTGGCAGAGTGGTTAACAATATAGCAAAACTTACCTAACACTTCAGTTTTGCACAATGGTTAATGCTGAACCGCAGTCAATGCACTTACTGTGATATCATCTACACAGGGGTGAATTGGTGAAATAATATATATAACAGAATTACTCACATGGCCTTGTGTGAGGTGTAGAATCTTCAAAGGTTTCTTTTCTTGATCCTTTAGCTTAGTGTGGTCTCTGCTTGTCCTCCAATGCGGCTCTTCCTCTTGTGGGTTTGAAGGTTAATCCCCCCCAAATCACATCAGAATGAGGAGAGAGTGGATTTGCAAGTAAACAGCATAAAATTTATTCAAACAAAAGTAAACGTTCACACTTATGTAGCTCTTGTACCCCACCCCCCCAAGTAAGATTGGGGTGGGTATGCTCTTCTAGCTATTTATTAGGTGTTTGGGCTGTATACCTGTTGGCAAAAAGGAGGGCTGAGTGCTCCGCGATAGTGTGGGGAGAACCAGGACAGTGGTGCAGGTTACCTTGATATTCCTCGGTGCAGCGCCTCCAGACAGTGTGGATCCTCTGTATTGAGCAGGGGATGGCCCATACTGACAACTCTCCTCTCACAGCAGCAAACAGTAAACACACTCCTTTGTCTTTTCTAGGTTTTATTGCATGCAGATTATTAACAGAGTTCTTACAGTTCTTTCTCAGCTCCCTGGAAAACAGTACCCTGACTCAGATCAGGCCTGGTGTACCCCTCCTCCATCTCATTTGAGGTGGAGGGCTGATGGTGTCCTCACTCCACAAGGGAGGAGAGAGAATGAGACCAGGACCTCCCCCAATTTAGGAGATTGCCCCTATTTATAACCTTAGGTGGATGATTGTAACCCTGCCCCTTAACAGGTTAAGTTGAATACTGATTGGCTATCGCACACTATAGATGAACCAAGCAGTATCCTTCCTTCAGGCTGACACTATCTGGTAGTTGCTAAGGCCCTCCCTTGGATACATATCCAAGTCTGCAAAACACAAAGGGCCTAAAAGAAGTAATTAACCCCTCCACTGCCTTCACCTAACAGGACTTACACTGGAAAGGTCCAGGCAAAGAAGTAGTGGCCGGGAGGCTATGCTATATTCTCCCCCTGGTGAATATTCCAACACCTGTGCTTGGACTGCAGTGGGCGTAACAGTACCCACCGCACAACAACCTGAAAATTGCATAACACAAAAAAAATGCAATAAACATCTGCATACATATTGCAATAACATTTGCACACACCTTTGGAAACGGGGTGGATCCTCCGGCGCTTGTCTCCACTTGTGGCTCAGGGGCTCCTGAGCCACAAGTGGAGACAAGCGCCGGAGGATCCACCCCGTTTCCAAAGACTGTTTAACATAGAGGTTTGTGAATCATCTGTATAGAGACTCTGGCAGCAGGTTACACTTTGTGTGGGACTATAGCTCTACATCTATCATACAAGTTTGGCACAACTATTTCCTTTTTTCCTATCTATTTGCACACACCTGAAACCATTACAATGTGACAGTACCATTTCTACAACATTACAGGTTATTACCGTAACAGGAGTAGGGCTACCTTAATAGTAGTGGGCTGGATCAGTTTTCATCACCATATAACACTGACTATCAGCACTCTTATAGAATAGCATTGTTTATTCCCAGACGCAGAGATGTATTCTATTCTATTCTGGTGGATACTACGGCCCACATTTCACACTTTTATCAACCTCTATATTTCAGCTTGTTCTACAGCCTTGCGCTGACCCTCCTCCCCTCGTGGTGATACCCCTACCAATGGTGTGACAGGCAGGGCAGGTATAACAACACCATTACTCATGGAAACATCAGGCATTACTGGTGACAAGGCCCGAGGGGTCATAGTGGCAATGTAGGGCGGAACGGGCACATTATAGTCCTATACACGGGAGACTAAGGAGACCTCCTGAGGTGGAGCCATAAAAGTGTTCACAGTCCCAGCAAGGCTCGGTATGCCATGGCCCCTGGCAACACTAGATTCAGCCGCAACAACAGCTGCAAGATCATGGAAGCTCCGTTCTTCTTTTCTCCCCTGACACTGCAGGGAAAAGGAGTCCGAGGACTCGGGACTCCCCAGGGAGGTAGCAGCAGTTGTTAAGGCCATCCGGCTGGACGGCTTTGCAGTCTTCTCTTCTCCCGGTGTTGGAGCGATGATTGGGGTTGCTTTTAGGTCATCTGGAGTGGTGCCAGCCTCAGGGGCAGGAACCGGTAAGACGATCGCCAACTTGAGAGCGTTGGAGCAACCTCGGTTGTTGTAGCACCCTAGCTGTCAGGCAAACTGGAAACAGACGCTCCCACTGCAAGGTCCTGGATGGCAGATAGATGGATCACCTCACCGCAGGCAGGTAGGTCATCAGCATGGATCTCGAGCAGAGGGTTGAACGGCTCTGACGTCACTCCAAGCGGGACAGCAGAGAACCTCGGCAGGACATCGGGTAAGTTGCTGAGGGTCTCAATTCATACTGCAGAACCGGAAACGGAGCTTCCCTTCTGCTCTTCTCAGCATGGAGATTCGACCTCAGATTGGTGACTTTCTCGCGATTCCCTGGCATCAACTACCGGAACCTGCAACACCGCAGCAGACTCGGGCACGTGGTAGGTATAAGCAGCTACCTCGGGATGTCATCAGCCTCCAACTCACCGACGGCGGTCACCTCCCTCTTGGAGCAGCTTACCAGAGCAGCAGTGGGGCACTGAGTACTGGACAATGGAGCGGTGTTTCCTCTAGGTGGTTCTCCATCACTGGCAGGTAGGACATCACCAGAGGGTAGTTGTGGGGAGTAGTTCAGAAAATAGGGCACTTGGCATGTAGCACACTGCGCTGATGCCTGCAGTTGTCTTCCCGTGACTCCACATATAGCACATACTCCCAGCATCTGGTATGTTCCGTCCTCATTAGTGACCACCCCTACTCCAACATTGTCAATATCCTCAATAATAATTTGCATCATGGAGCAATTAAGGCAGCTTGCAGACACAACTACTGGTATTGAAATGTAAGCGTATTTGGCTCCTCACATACTGTGTGCTTCGTCAGGGCACACCCAGCTCCTGCCCCATGGATAGTATAGTCCAATCAGGAGCAAGGAAGGGGGAGGGGTTTTTGCAGTTCGCGCTGTTTCTTGCAAACTGGAACACAGCAAAAGCTTGCAACTTTCGCAAAACAGCACGCAGCTTCCCTGGTGTCGGCGGGAACCGCCATTTTGAGAGCAAAAGTCAAGCAACCATGCGGTTCTCCTTTCAGGGAAAACCACTATCTTGTGAGCTGGAAAGTACATGTGTAACTCATATTCTTCATTAAGGAGCCACACAAACAGAACACATTTTTTTTCTTTAAGTACCACGCACCCTGGTAGAGCTTCAGGGAACGCCTCACGAATTACTGCAATAGTCTGTTATTGCTTGAGTACGCAGGGGTCCCAGGTAACACCTCAGAGGCCCTGTCCCCTTGCTACTTATTTTGTTGTGGGTTACAGAAAGGTCTGCACTCCTCCCTGGTGAAGCCTCAGGAAGTCGCCACAAATCATATATTTTAGAATTGTATGTGGGTGTCCACGCTCCTTGGTGGTGCCTCAAGGAGTCGTCCCACAGATTAGCAGTTTACTGATATGAGGGTGTCCACACTCCCTGGCACAATGACCAACATATTTCTTTAGTGAGGGAAGCATGAAAAAATCTTTGTGGCACACAATAAAGAATGCTGCTGCTGCTGCAAAAACCTGTCCTGGGAGCAGTTCGAATTATCTCAGCAGCGCCTCCAAATGTAGCCCTTGTACATCCCCCCCCCTAAGTGAGATTAGGGTGGGTATGCTCTTCTAGCTACTTATTAGGTGTTTGGGCTGTATAGCTGTTGGCAAACAGGAGGGCTGAGTGCTTCGTGATGGTGTGGGGAGAACCAGGACAGTGGTGCAGGTTACCTTGATATTCCTCGGTGCAGCGCCTCCAGACAGTGTGGATCCTCTGTGTTGAGCAGGGGATGGCCCATACTGACAACTCTCCTCTCACAGCAGCACACAGTAAACACACTTCTTTGTCTTTTTTAGGTTTTATTGCATGCAGATTATTAACAGAGCTCTTACAGTTCTTTCTCAGCTCCCTGGAACACAATACCCTGACTCAGGCTTTGTGCCCAGATCAGACCTGGAGTACCCCTCTTCCATCTCCTTTTGAGGTGGAGGGCTGATGGTGTCCTCACTCCACAGAGAAGGAGAGAGAATGAGACCAGGACCACCCCCAATTTAGGAGAGTGCCCCTATTTATAACCTGAGGTGGATGATTGTAACCCTGCACCTTAACAGGGCAGGTTAAATACTGATTGGTTCATCTATAGTGTGCGATAACCAATCAGTATCCTTCCCTCAGGCTGACACTCTCTGGTAGTTGCTAAGGACCTCCCTTGGATACATATCCAAGTCTGCAAAACAAACAGGGCCTAAAATAAGTAATTAACCCCTCCACTGCCTGCACCTAACAGGACTTACACTGGAAAGGTCCAGGCAGAGAAGTAGCGGCCGTGAGGCTATGCTATACTTACATATATAAAACCTCCCAGTGGGTGCAGAAAAGTCGTGTGAATGGTTGCACCGGAGCGCTCTCTGCCCCCGCGCCTGTACCGCAGTCGTTGGAGCGCACATCTGGAACGCACCCACACTGGCTCACTACGGCAGCCTCCGGGGGAAAAAACAGTCTAGATGATTTGAGCAATGCGTTTCCATAGTACAGCTTCCTCAGGCTCTCTGAATCTTTGTGATGTCCCTCAGAGGGTTCAAATATCCTCCCGCTTTGTCAAAGAGGGCGTCACGGCTGTCATCAATCTTCTGAGGTTAATGGTCGTGAGCACACATTCCTTATGGGTGCAAGTACTAGCACCTTCTAAATTGGATATGGCATAGATGTTTTGGAGTCCAGCTCAATATTACAACCCCAGCCATTCGTTGGGGTATTACCCCAGAAGATTGATGCCCTCTTCGACAAAGCAGGAAGAAATTTAAACCCTCTGAGGGATGCCACAAAGATTCAGATAGCCTAAGGAAGCTATAATAGCGGAACACGAAGCTCACATCATCCAGACTGTTTTTCCCCCCGGAGGCTGCCATAGTGAGCCAGTGCGGGTGCGTTCCAGCTGTGCGCTCCAACGACTGCAGTCCAGACGCGGAAGCATAGAGCACTCCTGTGCAACCATTCACACAGACTTTGCTGCACCCACTAGGAGGTTTTATATATGTGTAACGGGTATTCCCCCCCCCCACCCAATCGCATATAGTGTGTGTGCGGGGAACCTAATGTTACCTGGTGTGGTGCGTTATACTTGTCAGGCTCACAGGAGGCCTGAGCCTCCGCTAGTGAGAACCTGGGGTGAATCTCTGGAACATTCTCGTCGGTCAGCGCCTCCACCTATGTAGGATTCTATTGGAATGTAGAATGGGCCTAGCATAGGAACCCACCCAGAAACCCCATACACCAGGGTTATGGCTAAAAGGTTTACTGAATGAGCAAATAACACAATAACATCACATCCTATTGTATAGCAACACAACACAGAGTATCATACTTTCACAGTGCAACATCATCAGTATGCACAACGATATATATGCCACACTCTGCCACTAGCTGGCAGCTATAACCTTGCCCCTAACTGGGCTATAACCTCCTTACACAGTATCCCCAAGGTCCTTGTACCCAAAGTCCCAAGAGTCCCACATCCCCACCCACGTGTGGTACAGCGCTGCCCACTAAGATGAAGTGTATAGGTGGTGACCTTGGTGACTTGGATAATACCTGCCCGGTGCTCCTGCTACCGGGTGCGCAGATGACCTTTGCTTGGAATCCCTTGCTCCAGGAGATGATCCAAGATGCCTCCGCCTCAACGGTGGGTGGCCCCCGCATGGAGTGATCCACCTTTATAATGTCTCTTATCTGTGCTAACGCAGAGGATGTATTACCTTCACAGCAATTTCCAGGATAGTCACAGTTCCTGGCTGGACCCTGACTTGTCTAGGTTCTACAGGACCCTGTCCCTAGTCTAAGCGGAGTCCCTGTAGCAACCACAAGCTGAGGTGAGTAGGGCCTAGCTGGGGGCTAAGGGGAGACTTCTGGCCTAGTGCAGGAGGCTACTTTCCTCCCTGCACAAACACACCCTCCCCTCTCTGTGTCCCAGCTCCTAACTGACAACCCCTGTCTTCACACAACATTGTTGCAACTTTTCAGCATGAGAATCTGTCAGCCTTATTGGCTGTCTGGCTGCCTGTGACCAGGGTGAAAGTGCAGTCCCCAGAGGCTGCTGGGAATTGTAGTCCTTGGTGGCTCTCTTTAACATTGGGGCCTCATGTGCGCTGTATAATGGCCGCCGCCACTGCTAACTGCGCATGTGCGAACTGGGGGATGTCCCTGACTATGGAGCGCCTCTTCACACTCCCTGTAATGGCTGCCGTATCGCGTCTGGGGCTATATTGCGTGTGCGCGAGCTTCCGCGTATGCGCAAACGCACACACGATGGCGGCGCCCTGTAGCTGATGTCGACGGGAGCCCCCAGTGACGCGATCACCCCTGCAACTGCCTTCACGCTGTCGCAGGTAAGAGACAGAGAACTGAATGTCTGGGGAGCCAGAGGGGACCTGGCTACATATGTAAGTTTGTACTGTTACTTTTGTTTTAATACATTTCATGCTGTTTACTTGCAAATCCACTCTCTCTGCATTCTGATTTGACTCAGGGGGATTATCCTGTAAACCCACACGAGGAAGAGCCGCATTCTAGGACAAGCAGAGACCACACTAATCTAAAGGATCAAGAAAATAAACATTTGAAGATTCTACACCTCACACAAGGCCATGTGAGTAATTCTGTTATATATTCTTTCACCAATCCACCTCTGTGTAGATTACATCACAGTAAGTGCATTGACTGCGGTTCAGCATTAACCCTTGTGCATAACTGAGGTGTTAGGTAAGTTTGGCTACAATGTTAACCACTCTGCCACTTGATTCTATTGGATTTTTTTCTTCATTCATTTATTGATCTGCGTTCCCCTTGTTTTCTCTCTTCACTGTTTTCAGAAATGCAAGTCTGAAAATCTGCAGTGGCCCACCCAGAAATGCAGAGATACACAAGACTTGTCCAGGGAATGAAAGTCTGAGCCTCTAAAATGGTGACACCAGGTACTGCAGAAAAATGCAAGGTTTTTATATATATTTATATATAGCCTCTAAAATGGTGACACCAGGTACTGCAGAAAAATGCAAGGTTTTTATATATATTATATATATATATATACGTGGGTTCCACGAAATCAGGAGACAGCACACAATCTTGAGCAGGTAAAGTGTATTTCCATAATAAGGCACAAAACAACCAACTTTTTGGTCCCAGAAACAGGACCTTCCTCAGGGTAGTGCAGTGAGGGAAAGACAAACCATGCAGCCTTATACCCCTAAACCCCCATGTGACAAACAATCAATAAAGTCTGATCGACTACTGCCACAATTTTGAAACGGAGGTCCGTCAGTCATTTTTACATTTATAATGCGCTTGCGTGAGATCTGTTTATCTAAGATGGTTGCTATGCAACCCGACCGGCGTCCAGCGCTGCTATGAGGTCCCATTGAGAAGTAGATGTGGTCACCATTGTGAAGAACAGCATGCGCATGAGGTGCTAACGGATAGGCTTATAAAAAGGAAGCGTCTGGGGTTGCTAGGCAACATGGCTGCAGTCGGATCCAAGCTGACTAGAGCTGTACCTCATTGTAGAGTCCTAAGAATGCTCAAGATGGGCAAGGGCAAATAAAGTGACATAACCCCTAATGAGGTGACAATAATGAAAAAGGGGGTGGGGGCATATAAAATACATATTTTAATGATGCTGTGAATATGTTTGCCTGACAGTTGACTATTCTAGCAATGAAAATAATTGAATGCCAAAAGTAAGGATTAGGATATTGGGATCAAACATCTTATTGATCAATAAAGCACCAGTGACTCAACTGGATACACCACAGAAAAAGATTTGCAAGTGATATGTCATCAATAGTCAAAGCATAAAATGAGTCTGGTTAGTTGACCAGCAATAGTTGTCCTCCTCTTAGTGAATTTGTACTCCAAAATATTGGACATAACAATGTTGATTGTTGAATTAGTTCTCTTGGATTCCCATCCGTACGCTCCTGACCGAGATGAAGCCGGCTGGTCCGTGGGTGGCAACCCATTGTCCCTGGTCATTGTTCATCATTGATTGGAATCACTCTCATGTCCACTGGTCTGTAAGACTCTATTTATGTGGATGATGGTCTCTATTAATGAACCAGGTTCATGTGCAGTCACTATATTCTTGCCCGTTTCGGGTTAAGCCGTTATGTGTGTAGTCTAATGTCACTCACATGATATATTATCATCTTCATATCACCGGATTTAGACAAAGCAGCTCAATTTGAAGTCCTCATTGAGGCCTCTGGGACTGACCATGTCCAAGCTGTAAATCATCTTAGCTTCGAGTTGGACCAGCAGCTTATTCCAATCGCCTCCTCGATTACAGGTGTGCGCCTGTAAGATAGGCATGCACCGCAAAGTTGCCAAACCATGATATTTCTCTTTATATGCTCCCCTTGATGAGGCCTGATGCCATGCTGAACGTGCTGATGATGTTGAACCGGTCAACTCCCAAGGATCTCAGAATGTTTTGGAGGAGTATGTGTCTATTTAGTCCTCTTGCTTTGTTTAGTGCTGAATTGATTTCCTTGATGTCATATCCTCTTTCCCGGAACCGTTGGGATCACTTGTGATTCTTGTGATTCCACTCGTACTAATTGAGAAAATGGCAGACCTTTTATAAGTGGTGTCGGGGAGGGGATGGCTGGTGGCTGGTGGCATGTAATAAAGTGTTTATATCCATTTGTTTGTTAAATATTTTTGTTGCCAAACACCCCTTGTTTTTGTATACTATGATGTCTAAAAACGTGACCTCGGTTAGACTGAAACTGTCTGTGAAACGCATTGTTGACGGTATGTGATTGAGATAATCAATGAACAGAAGCAGTTCTGATTCTGACCCTCCCCACATGAGGAAGATATCATCTATATATCTATAATATGTTCTGAAAAGGTGTGTCAAGAATATGGGTCTGTTCGTAGCTGTCCATGTATAGATTCGCATCAGAGGGTGCCATATTGGAGCCCATGGATGTGCCCATGGTCTGCAAGTAAAATTTATTTTCAAATTTAAAGAAATTGTTGTGCAAAATGTCAAAGAGTAAAAGTAAAAATTTAGGGGATGGACCTGTGTGATTGTCAAAATTGCTAAAGTGGCACCTGATGACGTCTATGCCTTGCTGGTGAGGGATATTTGTGTACAAGGGTCACGTTCTCCATGTCAATGGTAATCTCCTGTAGGCGGTTGATGAAGTCCTTTGTGTCTTTAATGTATGACTTCATATTGGTCACCATAGGTTATAGGTAAAGGTCTATGTACGGTGAGATTGGGTGGCACAGTGAACCCCTTGCTGATATGATGGGCCTCCCAGTCGGTGTTGTAGTTGATGTGTGAATTTTGGGTAAAATGTAAATAACGGGGACTATTGGAAAACTTGTGTGACAAATTTAGCTGAGTCTTCAGATATCCATCTATTATCAATGCCCAATTTGATAATGGAATTATTTCTCTCTTGAATGCGATGGTGGAATCTCCTTGAAGGGTTTTGTAATGGGCACTTACATTGAGCTGTTTCAGTATCTTGCTTCTGTAGTATGTGTATGGCATTATTATAATCCCCTTCCTTTGTCTGCTCCTCTGATGATTATATCTTTATTGTTTTGTAATGCTTTGAGAGCACCCAGTTCCTCCTTGGAGCAATTGGCAAAACTTGTGGGATAATGGCTGATTTTCTGTCTAGTGTCGGCCTCAACTGTTCCATAAATGTTGAAATATTATGGTTGTTGGTTTGTGGGTAAAAGGTACTAGAAGGTTTAAATGTGCGGGATAAAGTCAGAGTGAGGTGTTCATATGTTTTCAGGGGTATGTGGGATTTTGCTAAAAAAATCCACCTCCCACCTGCAAGGATCTTGTGAGTGTGTAGGTATATACGATAATCCTTTACTCAGTAATTGCATTTCAGCCGGATTCAGGATGTAGATAGAGATGTTATATATTACACTCTCCTTGGTCATCTCTGTTTTGCCCCCCTGTCCTTGGATTGACGTGGCAGAAATCTTATGTTTCCTACAACCTCTCCTGATCTTTCCCCTACGTCGGAGTCTGGTAGTGGTGGTTTTTGATGTGGTGGTTTGCTCTTCTCTAAAAAAGATTCTGCAGATGAATTATCTGGATTTTCTGATTGATCCATGTCCCTGGTGTTGTACAGGTACGCCGACGAGTATTCTAAAACTTGCCTTAAACTTACCATGAAAATCTGGGGCTATCACCAACAAGACCCAGGCACATGCTGGGTACATGCTGGGTACATGCTGCAACATTTCAGTGACATTTCTGGCCCAAAGGATTAACACAGCAGGGGTCCCTGGCAGTCCCATTCAGTTTGAATGGGACTGCCAGGGACCCCCGCTGTTAATCGATGGGCCATTAGTCTGTCTGCAGAAATGTCACTGAAATGTTGCAGCATGTACCCAGCATGTACCTGGGTCTTGTTGGTGATTGTCCCAGATTTGTTTTAGAATACTCTTCAGCACTACAGTATGTCACACCAGAGCAGGCTGCCCATCTCGATTTAGAGAAATTCCTTCTGAATTGTTGTCTGGCTTGTGTTGGATCCCCCACACCTAGTAGCCACCTATTGACACGTCGCTCCTTGTAGTCTGCAGTGACTTTTTTGAGATTATCCTTTTTATATTTCACAATGGTGTCTCGTTAAGTGTCTATAGTTGTCTGTACTTTGTCCATCCAGGTAGTACTAGTGTCCTCGGTCAGTATGTGTCCTTGCTTAGTTTTAATTGTTTCAATATTTTGTCTGATTTTAGTTTGCTCTTTACTAGATTGTTCTATAACTAAAATCGTCAAATCAAAGGAGCATTTATTTAAAATGCCAATCCACCTTTTGCAGAACTCTGGATCACTTCTGCAATGGTAGGCTGTTTTTTTTATCCTAAATCCTCGTGATAATAATTTCTCCTGGTGGTAATGGGAGAGAGTAACACCATGTAAGTAGAAGTCAACTTCTTTCTTCTTTAATTTAACTAAATCGTTGAAAATGTCCGCAGGTTTATCAGGACCAAATATGGCATCAATGCTTTCAGTATATCTGATCTTAGAGATATCAACGTCACTATAGCAAACTGTGTCAGAGATGTTATAAAAAATTCCTGCAACATCATCAAATTCTTCCATTTGCACAGTTAAGTGGTCAATCAATCAAATTAGTCACAAAATAATCAAAGGCTCTGTGTACCAGACAGAGTCCAAGTATAGTAAGTGCTGGGTGCGCAGGTTCATATAGAAAGTTATATGCTAGATAAAGTCAGTCAGCACTCCATTAGCAGAAATATGTAGGTAGGTGCAGGTCCCATGGCACCGGCCGACGAACCTCCGTTTCAAAATGGTGGCAGTAGTCCATCAGAAGACACGTTGGTTGTTATTATGGAAATACATCTCTCTCTCTCTCTCTCTCTCTCTCTCTCTCTCTCTCTCTCTCTCTCACTCTCTCTCTCTCTCTCTCTCTCTCTCTCTCTCTCTCTCTCGCTCTCTCTCTCTCTCTCTCTCTCTCTCTCTCTCTCTCTCTCTCTCTCTCTCTCTCTCTCTCTCTCTCTCTCTCTCTCTCTCTCTCTCTCTCTCTCTCTCTCTCTCTCTCTCTCTCTCTCTCTCTCTCTCTCTCTCTCTCTCTCTCTCTATATATATATATATATATATATATATATATATATATATTACAACAAGACCAACTGCCTGCAACAGACTAAGCAAATAATGTGTACTTAAATTAGTGATATAATAACCACTAACGGTGCTAGGGACTAGAAGTAATATAACAATGAAAAAAAAGCATCCCAACTCAGCACTCAAGTATACTCAGAACAAATATCAAAGAAAATTATGATTTATTTAACATCACAAATAATGAAACATAAAATACAAAAAATATTAAAACAAACCCTGACATCCTCCTGTGATAGAATATGTATGAGACAGGGGAAATCCCCTATGAAGATACTGATGGACCCCTAATACCCAAGGCAAGGGAAAAAAGCCTATAAGCACAAAATATATGTAGAACAAGGGGTTAACAATAACCCCTTGAACCTAAAAGGCCGGCCTCACCCCTAGTAAATATAAAACCACATAGCAAGCATAGATACAGTAACACATGCACCAAATTGCCTAATACATGCTGATGTCAAATACATATATTATATACATACACCGGAAATGCAGTTGGTATAATCAAGGCAAACCAGGCACAGTACCAAAAAGAGACTGTTAGTATGGGATCAACAATGGTTAACAGTTCACATCAGTTACCATAGTCCATGAGACCACCCATGCCACACTGTGATTGTAAAATGTCCAAAGGGTAAAGATCTTCAAATTGAGGGGTCCAAACGCGTTTGTTTTTCCCTGACTCCCCTGCGGATGGACCCCTCAATTGGAAGATCTTTACCCTTTGGACATTTTACTATCATAGTGTGGCATGGGTGGTCTCATGGACTATGGTAACTGATGTGAACTGTTAACCATTGTTGATCCCATACTAACAGTCTCTTTTTGGTACTGTGCCTGGTTTGCCTTGATTATAAAAACTGCATTTACGGTGCATGCATATACTATATGTATTTGACATCAGCATGTATTATGCAATTTGGTGCATGTTTTATCTATGCTTGCTGTGTGGTTTTATATTTACTAGGGGTGAGGCCGGCCTTGTAGGTTCAAGGGGTTATTGTTAACCCCTTGTTTTTCATATATTTTGTGCTTATAGGCTTTTTTCCCTTGCCTTGGGTATTAGTTGTCCATCCGTATCTTCATAGGGGATTTCCCCTGTCTGATACATATTCTATCACAGGAGGATGTCAGGGTTTGTTTTAATATTTTTTGTATTTTATGTTTGATTATTTGTGCTGTTAAATAAATCATAATTTTCTTTGATATTTGTTCTGAGTATACTTGAGTGCTGAGTTGGGACGCTTTTCTTTTCATTGTTATATATATATATATATATATATATATATATATATATATATATATATATATGTCATTTCCCAAAATCCCTTGCTGCAGTGGAAGTGCTGTGTGCTGGGTTATAATGGTGAAAGGCGGGGTTGCAGACCTGTCTAAGACATGCAAATGAGCATACAGTAATATTTCCATTTGCTATATATATATATATATATAAAAAACCCATTTGGGATCTTTAAGGTTTGTTTTTTTTACCGCAAAGTGTTCTGCAGGATTTGTTGGGCATTTTCTTCCTGAGAAGAATTTATTTATATAAATGGGAGCAAATGCCCAACAAATCCTGCAGAACACTTTGTGGTAAAAAAAAAAACAAACCTTCAAGATCCCAAATGGTTTTTTTCCAAAAACCAAAACAAAAGTACTTATCTTCCTCCAAGCGGATGGGATCTGCTGAAGCAGGAACGCAGAGAATCTGTTCCAGCGAGGTCCAGATGGGAGACTCCTGGAGCGGGTAGGACCTCGGTGGCCAGAACAGCAGGGGAGGCAAGGATTGTTGGGGTCACAGACTGGGGTCGGAGGCGGGTGGCAGCTAGCATGGTTGGGGTCACAAGGAGAGGTCAGAGGCAGGCATCAGGTAGCGTGTTTGGGGTCAGAAGCAGAAGTCAGAGGCAGGCAGCAGGAGCAGGACAGGGGAGCAAAAGCTGAGACTAGGGAGCAGGGACTTGGACTAGGGAACAGTGATTAAGACCAGTGAGCAGGGAAGAAACAGGGACAAGCAGATTACCTGCAAGGGCCTTTAATAATATACAGGACTCCAACACGGAACAGGAACAGAAGTAGAGGCATGGGCATAAGGAGTCTGGCACTAAACAAAGGCAAGGGAGAACCAGGCAACAGGAAACTATAATGACAGAGGACAGGAGCAACAAGAGGAGACAGACAGACAGATGAACCCAGAGCAAACAGAAAACAGCAGCACAACCAGTGGTCAGAGAAAGGAACTGGGAGAGAGGCAGATTTAGGAAAATATGTCAGGGCTATTTCCTGACACTTAGACTTAGCTGTGACTAGGTCATTATTCACTTTTGTTAGTGCTGTCTCTGTGGAGTGTAGAGGAGGGAAACTAGATTGCAAATAGTCAAGCAGGGAGTTGAAGGAGAGAAAGTAAGTAAAGCAGTAATATACAAGTTGCTCAAGTAGCTTGGAGGCAAAAGGAGGCGAGAGTTAGAGAGAGAGAGTCTGGATCAAGAGAGGGTTTCTTTAGAATGGGCATATGTGCATGTTTAAAAGAAGATGGGAATGTGCCAGGGGTGAGAGGGAGGTTATAAATTGTGAGTTAGGTTTGGGATTAGTGTGCCACAGAGGGAGCGGAGTAGATGTGAGGGAATGGGATCAAGAGGGAAGGTTGTAGGGCGAGATAATGAGAGGAGCACGAAAACTTTATCCTCAGTCACAGGAGAAAATGAGCAGAGGGGGAATGCAGGTTTTTATTTATAGTTTCTTAATCATTAAAAGGGGTCAAGTTCATATTTTTTCATTTTTTCTTTACATTTTCAATTATAATTTGTGTTATAAGTTGACACTAATTGTAAACAACAGAAGAAATTATATTAAGACTTGCACTACATAGCTTGCTTGTGCTGAGGGACAGGAAGCAAATGAATCATGAGTTGGTCTAATCTTATGAAACATGTTATAGCACAATTTTCAATAAGCTCACTCATAAAATATGTAGCAGGTATGAGAGAAAAAGTTAGGGACTTCAAGCCATATATATTGGGATGCTGTATGCTTTGAATTACTAAATTATATTAGAAAGAGGAATATCTTCTGTTCTTATTTCACAATATTCATATAAATTGCAGTAAAGAGACAAGGCCTCATAGCACCTACAATAGCACTTAGGGAGTTATACTATAAATGCTGAAGAGGCCATTTTGCCTATTTTCGTCTGAAAATCAACATTAAAGTGTATGGGAATTTTTCGGCTGCAAAATACATGGGAAATGTGTTAATAGGAGTCAGGTGTGCCCATTTTTGGTGCACAAGTATCTCTCTACTTGTTGTTTAAAGGTGTATTTGAGGGGATATATATAGCAATTAGCCTTTTAACACTCTGTCTGAAATTGCAAATTCTAGCCACCAGCGGAATTGCATACATTTGCACGATTTCTTTTAAGTTGGGTAAATAAAAGTATATTTTTTTCCAATGCCTGAATACTCGCACTTGTGAGTAAATGCCGTATCCATGGCAAATTTGAATGTTGGTGAATAATTTGTTCCTATTTGAGACACACTGTGTTTACTGACTTTTAGAATAGCAACATAGACAGCTGTTATTATGGGTTAATGAATGATTAATGCAGTACATAAATCAGTAATTCCCACAAAAAAATAGTTTACTAAGATGGTGACCTCACTAGACTTCCAACTGGGAGCTCTCCCTTTTCAGTGTTCCTGGACATGTTTAGCCAACATTTTGGAGAGGTAAAGATGGGCAACATCATTAACAGAAATTTGGCACATCGTAAAAACATTTCACTTTGTTCATTGGCTTGCTACAGTAGTTGTGATATTACTGGTGGCCTTATCTCAAACTAAAAATGTGGAAACAATATTTCCTGAACCAGGGGGATGCTTCAATAACCCCCCAGGTTCAGGAAATGTAAACAGATATTTGATATTATTGCGCAGATAACAGAATACATTCCTTTATTCTTTTACTCAGAAAATCACAGTTTCATGGGCTGACCTGGGGAGAAATTCTCTCTTGGTCCATTCAGATTTCTTAATGCTAGGATGGTATCTACTGAGGAGAGGTGGTACAGATCTGCACTCACTGACATTGAGGCAAGGCTGCTGCTGCATTGTCAGATTCCAGTCGTAATCTTCAGAGCTCTTGTTGGCTAGCTACTGTTCTCCTTTTCTGTTCCAGCACCATGTCAGTACTGTATGTGATTATGCGTGTGTGTGTGTGTGTGTGTGTGTGTGTGTGTGTGTGTGTGTGTGTGTGTGTGTGTGTGTGTGTGTGTGTGTGTGTGTGTGTGTGTGTGTGTGTGTGTGTGTGTGTGTGTGTGTGTATGTTAGTCAGTATATGTGTGTAAGTACTAATATGTGTGTGGCTGTTTTTATGTACTGTATTGTGACTGTATTGATGTGTGTGGATGTTGTGTGTATTTGGTGTATATGTACGGTATGGTACATGCATCTGATGTGTGTATGATGTATGTATCAGATGTTTGCCTATTGCATATATTTCATGTGTATGTGTGTAAAGTCCATCTATACGCATGGATATGCATCTTTGTGTGTATGGTTCATGTATCTGATGTGTGTATATTTCTATGGTGTATGCATCTAATGTTGTATATGTATTCTGTATCTGATGTCTTTATAATGAGTAAATGTATCTGATAGGTGTGTGAACGGTGCATGTACAGTACCTGGAAAGTTTGTATATATGCTACATGTACCTGGTAAGTGTATGTATAATGGAGTATTATTTATTCGTACTAAACCCAGTAAGATTGAAGCAGGGGTCTCTTTAGCTGAACCACATTACTTTCAGGTCCAGGAACCCCCTTATTCCTGAGATACAGGCCTCTGTGACCAGGACATTTAAACTTGCAGTAGATACCAGCCCCCCATACTGGGGCATTTACCTCAGGAAGTAGGGGGTCCCCAGACCTGAAAATAATGCGGTTCAGCTATGGAGACCACCCCGTTTCAATCCTTCTGTATGTAATAAAAATATAACAAAAGCAGAGCTTCATTACCTTAGCTGCTAAACGCTAAGGTAATAAAGGGGTTAATCCTCCCGCTACCCCCGAAGGCCTAACCACCCACCCTGGGAAAACTACACCCTTTACCCACCCCCTCTACCCACAACACCACACACAAGAATAGGCAATAGCCCTATTAGCCAAATATGGCTAATAGCGCTTTTGCCTTTTCAAATATGTTTTACAATAAAATACAAATTACATCAATACATGTTTTACTTACCTCTGCCAGGATGATGGACGATCTCCTCCTCATCATCTTCCTTGGCACCAACATTCCAGAAAGGGGCAATGCCAACCATTAAAACAGCAGGTACACCTTAATTACCATAGCATCAGTAACCGTTAAAGTAATTAAGTGGTTAACCCCTCCTGCTACCCACACGGGAGGCCTAACCCTGGGGCAGCTGTGCCCTTCACCCACCCCCTCTTCTGCCAACAACCCCCCTACACCGCCACCACACACAGGAATGAGCAAAAGGCCTATTAGTCAAATATTGCTAATAGCGTTTTTTGCCCATTCAAATATACAGTACTGCTCTTTGCAATATAAGGCCTCGGCCATGTTACTTGCTTGCTGGCAGAGGCGCGCTGAGGCGTGCTCCCGCTCAGCACTGAGTCCATACAGCCGCAATTAGAGCGGCTTTAGTAGGGGCTCGCCTACGCTTCCGCAAGCGCGCGGAAGCATAGGTCTTAGGGAAATTTAAAATTTCCCCGCTTGCCGGCGCGCAGGGCCGGTCACGTGAGTGGTTCGCCCAATGAGGGAGAACCAGCTCCGTGACGTCACTGGCCCACCCCCGGCCCGCCCCTGGCCATCCCCCTGACGGCGAGCAGGGAAAGCACCCGCCAGGCCAGGGAAAGCACCCACTTTCCCTGAGCCTCAGCGTGCCTCAGCACGCCAGCGGGAAGCTTGGCCGAGGCCTAATACAAATTACAAACATTCAAAACAAAAACTTGCCATATAATCCATTGATTGTCAATTTAGTTATTTATTCCCTCAACGGGGTCACTGATAGCCACATCGGCAATCAATAGGCACCCTACAACCCCCATCACCAACCCCATCTACACTCAACAACTACCCCCACCACCACCTCCACACACAAATATGGCTAATAACACTTTTGCCCGTACAAAAGCAATCAATAGCCACAATATAGTAAATAAAAGTATTACTTACCCCTGCCAGGATGAAGGGAGTCATCGTCCTTGTCCTCCTCAGTTACACCAACATTTAAAACACAATCTACAGGCCTGTAACCCCTTAATTACCTATGGGATTGTAACCACTATGGTAATTATGGGGTTAACCCCTCCTGTTACCCACACAAGAGGCCAAACGAACCTCCTTGGAGCAACTACCCCCATGATCCACCCCCTCTACCTCATGACCATATACACAAATGGGAAATGGCCTATTAGCCAAATATGGCTACTAGCACGTTTGCCCATTTGTGTTGCATGAAAAACAATAAAATAAAAAGAAACACTAGCCAATAAATTAATTGATTGTCACTGTGGTTATTTATGCCCTCAATGGGGGCACAGGTGGCCATATTGGTAATCATTGGGCACCCTATAGTCAATACATGTGTATCTTACCCTTGCCAGAATGAAGGCTCATCCTTCTCATCCAATTTCGGAACCAATTAACTCAACCCACAAAGCAATGGCCTTCTGCTTGAAGTCCAGCTTGATGCACAAAAGTTCAGGATCCTCCGTTGCTTGAAGAGAAGTTACAGGTGAGTAGATCTTCTTGTCTTCTTTCTTCTGCAGGTACAGTAGATGCTGCCTTGCCATCTCCTTCCTGACAGGCTTATATAAGGACTGCGAGGTTACATTTGACCGACACATGGTACATCCACCAATCCGATTGATGGATGTACTATATGAACATGCAACCCTTTTGGCAGAGAATGACTTCTCTAAAAAACTTGATAGAATCACATGGTACCTCCACCACTCTGATTGGTGGATGTACCACAGGATACCTTCCCTTTTTTGGCTGATGTGACAACACCTTAAATGGAGGGAAGAATATGGTACCTGATTGTATGGCTTCCCTCCCTTTAAGGTGATGTCACATCACCCAAAAAAGGGAAGCCATCACATGGTACTGCTGCGGCCAAGTTTATTCGAGCATTTGCCCGTTCTTGGCCGCAGCAGTAGCCTGGCGCGCGCCCGAGGGTGACGGGCGCGCGCCGAAGCAGCGGAAGAGCGCCCTCCGATCGGGGCGCTCTCCCTACCGCTGCCGGGTCCGCCGGGTCCCCCGGAACCCCCTGCCGCCGTCCCGCGATCGCGGGACACCAGGGCTCCCTCGGGGAGCCCTGGACGCGCATGCAGGGGGCGCAGGCTCCCGAAGACGCGTGACCGCGCGTCTATGACGCGCGGCACGCCGAGGGGCGGCCACTAGCAAGCCGGGAAATCTCCCGGCTTGCGGATCTGGCCGCAGTGTAATAAACTGTGTCGCCACTGTACATCCACCAATCAGATTGGTTTATGTACCATGTGTTTCTCAAATGTAACCATACAGGACTTCTATAAGGTCTGTAACGTCTCATTTGACAGGAACGAGATGGTGAGGCAACATCTACTGTACCTGTAGAAGAAAGAAGAAAAGAAGATCTACTCACTGTTGTCTCTGGTGAGTAGACGGAGGATCTTGGACTTCTGTGCATCAAGCTGGACTTCAACCTGAGGATCATTGATTCGTGGGTCAAGAGTTGATTGGTGCCGCAATTGGATAAGAAGGATGAGCCTTCATCCCGTCATTCTTCCTGGTAATGTACAGGTTATTAGGAATTTATTTTAGTGTTAGGACCCTTGAGATGTGGTCTGCCTTGGAGGGGCTCAAGGGCTTAACAACACTTTGGCCAAAGGGTTAAACTAAAAGACCATTTTATTCAAAAGAGATATATATATATATATATATATATATATATATATATATATATATATATATATATATATGCACTGTACCGTGTCTCTGTGTTAATGGATGTAGCACTGAGCTCTGTGTTTCATGTTCTGTCTCTGGTTTTAAATATATATTGCCATGCTCACTAGCACTCCTCTTTGACACCTATACGCATATATATATATATATATATATATATATATATATATATATATAGTGGTTATTTTGGGGGTTCAATATGAGCTTATTGGGGTTCTGTATGTTTTGCAATTCTATTCAGCTGGTCCTGGCTGATTTGGAGGGTGGCTCCGCCTTCCCAGTTTTGAAGCTCACTCCCTCCCACTATTAAATGGTTAAAAGCTCACTCCACTTCACCCCCACACTCATGGGAACCTGCATACAGTTTGATTGTGACAAATCTAATACAGAGTGCTTTTCCTGGTAATGTACAGGTTAATAAGAGCTTCAATCAGACTTAGAATTATGCAACTAATTTTGACAGATTTATTATAAATCATTCTTCCTGGTAATGTACAGGTTATTAAGAATGTATTTTAGTGTTAGGACCCTTGAGATGTGATCTGCCTTGGAGGGGCTCAAGGGCTTACAACACTTTGGCCAAAGGGTTAAACTAAAGGAGCATTTTATTCAAAAGATATCTTTATTTATATATATATTATATTATTATATTATTATTATTATTATTATATTATTATATTATTATAATAAATATATTATTATTTTTATTATATTATATACATTATTATAATAAATATATATATATATATATATATATATATATATATATATATATATATATATATATATTGGAGAAACGAGAAAAAGCGCCCGATCCATGTGTAAAATCTGGTAACAAAATTTTAATAAAAAATCACAAGACAAATGCACACTCACAATTTGTCAATGCAAATTAAGCATTGTATGGGTAAACCCATGCGCCAACAGGTAGCTGCTCGCCGAATGTTTACTTCAGTTCATCAGACCTCACTGCTACCGGTACATCACAGTCAGAAGTCCCTCCAGAAATTCAGGTATACAGTCTGTTGTTCCAGCATTAGATGCTGTGTGTGGCTCAGGGAACATCCTCCTTCTCCTGGCAGCAGACGCACGAGCTATTCCACTAAACGTAGCTCCTTGAAACCACGTGCCCTACGTGTACGCGTTTCTTCCGATTGACGGATTTCATCAGGGATCGGGCGCTTTTTCTCTTGTTTCTCCAATAGAATTTGCTGGGAAGTTGCTGACCACAAAGAAGAAGCAGCCCGGACGTTGTAATCTCCATACAAAATCATCAACTTTTTTTGTGGAAAACACATATATATTTTTTTAGTTAATTTTTTACACGGTTTTTTATTTTATTTTTTATTTTACATTTTTTAATAATTTCATTTTTTGGTTAATACATTTCACCTAATCATATTATATTTTGACAATCATATTTTTTAGTGTTTTTTGCAATAATAGTTCATCATTCATCATTTTTTATTCAATATTTTTTAACACACAACAATTATACATATACAATTTTTACATTTTTTATATTTTACACACACTCACCATCAATACTTATGACCACCATCTGAGTTCCTATATATATTTTATAATAATACATTTTTATATTTGTTTTATACGGGTCATCTGTGCTAACATTTGTTGTGGTTTGTTTGTTGTCAGGAGTCTACTGTGGGGCTAGTATACACCCAGGCGCTGTTGAATCTTTCAGTTAATATATATATATATATATGTATATATATATATATATATATATATACAGTGTTCGACAAATAGGCATAACCACATGCCTGTGGCGAGTGGATTTAGGCTGCTGGCGAGCCGTGCTGTGGCTCTATGAATTCCCCTGCTCGCGCCCAATTTTTTTTTTTTTAATAAATAAATAATCCCCCTCCCTCATTGGGTTGACACGGGGAAGAGGTCTGGCTGGCAGCTCTGGGTTAGCCACTTCCCCCAATCTCCTCCCCCCCCTGCCCCCGATCTCATCCCCCCCTGACCTCCAATCTCCTCCCCCCCTGCACCGATCCCCGCTTGCTACCCGGGGTGGGAGGTAGGCTGGGGGGGTCCCCGCTTGTTGCCCAGGGCGGGAGTTAGGCTGCTGCGGCAGCGGCGGTGTCCACCTCTGAGGGGGGGCGGTGTCCGCCTCTGGAGGGTGTGCTGCGGCGGCGTCCGCTTCGGGGGTGCTGCGGCGGCGTCCGCTTTGGGGGGGGGTAGGGGGATGCTGCGGCGGCATCTGCTTCCGCTTCGGGGGGGGGTGCAGCGGCGGCATCCGCTTCTGCTTCGGGGGGGGGGGGCTGCGGTGGCATCTGCTTCGTGGGGGGGTGCTGCGGTGCTGCAGCGGCATCTGAGTCCGCTTCTGCTTCGGGGGGGGGCTGCTGCGGCGGTGCCTGGAGGCGGCCCCTCCTGCCTTGCAGAGGCTTTCCTGTCATGTGGAGGGACCACTGCCGCGGAGGCCCCACTGCTGACATGTGCGACCCCCCTGGCTTGCAGGTGAGTGTGTGTGTGTGAGTGACAGTGTGAGAGTGACAGTGGGTGAGTGTGGGTGTGTTACAGTGTGAGATAGTGACTGTGTGTGTGTGACTGAGTGACTGTGTGTGTGTTTGACTGACTGAGTGACTGTATGTGTGTCTGTGAGTGAGTGTGTGTGTCTGTGAGTATATGTGTGTGTGTCTATGAGTGTGTGTGTGTATCTGTGAGTGTGAGTGTGTGTGTGTGTGTGTGTGTGTGTGTGTGTGTGTGTGTGTGTGTGTGTGTGTGTGTGTGTGTGTGTGTGTGTGTGTGAGTGTGTGCGTGTCTGGACGTTGTAATCTCCATACAAAATCATCAACTTTTTTTGTGGAAAACACATATATTTTTTTAGTTAATTTTTTACACGGTTTTTTATTTT